>NC_058524.1:214841380-215141380 GCF_904849725.1 Hordeum vulgare subsp. vulgare | reverse complement strand
GTAGGCAACTTCTCCTCATTTGGCAAGAATGCGAAAGGACCAATGTAACGAGGAGCCAACTTGCCCTTGATACCGAATCGATGGGTACCCTTGAAAGGTGTAACCCGAAGGTAAGCCTTCTCATCAACTTCAAAGGTCACAACCTTATGATGACGATCATATTGGCTCTTTTGACGAGACTGGGCTATTTTCAACTTTTCACGAATAATGCGAACCTGCTCTTCTGCATCGTGGATCATATCCGGGCCAAAGAGTTGCCTCTCTCCGGTTTCTGACCAATTAAGAGGTGTTCGACATCTTCGTCCATAGAGAACTTCAAAAGGAGCTTTGCCCAAGCTTGATTGATAACTATTGTTATAAGCGAATTCGGCGAATGGAAGGCACTTCTCCCAATTCATACTGAACGATATAACACAAGCTCGGAGCATATCTTCTAGGATTTGATTCACTCTTTCTACTTGACCACTTGATTGTGGATGGAAAGCAGTGCTAAAAGATAGGTGGGTCCCCATGGCATTCTGAAAACTTTCCCAGAAGCGGGAAGTAAAGATACTCCCACGGTCCGAGTTAATATCTAGGGGAACACCATGAAGAGACACTATTCGAGAAATATATAACTGTACTAGCTGGCTAGTTGTGATACTCTCACGAATGGGAAGAAAATGAGCCACTTTGGAAAGACGGTCAATGACCACAAAGAAAGCATTATTTCCTTTCTTCGTCTTGGGAAATCCAGTAATGAAATCCATACTAACTTTGTCCCATTTCCATTTAGGAATAGCTAGAGGTGGAAGGGTGCCAGCAGGCCTTTGATGTTCTGCCTTAACTCAACGACAAACGTCGCAGTTAGCAACGAACTCAGCAATTTCTCTATTCATCCTAGTCCACCAGAACCTCTGGCGTAGGTCCTGATACATCTTAGTACTACCGGGATGAATGGTGAGAGGAGAATCATGAGCCTCCTTAAGGATCAATTGCCATAGACGTTTTCTCTTAGGAACCACTAAACGGTTCTGAAAGAACACAACACCTTTCTCATTGATGGAGAAATCCCTAGCGTTACCGCTAGCAATATTCTCCTTGATCCGGGATATACCCTTATCATAAGCCTGCACGGCTATGATTTGATCCCTAAGAGTAGGCTTCGCCACCAGGGTAGAAAGGAATCCTTGAGGAATAATATGAAGATTCAACTTCCGAAAGTCCTCATAGAGATGTGGTTGACCTTGTTGTAGCATCAAATTGTTACAATAAGATTTACGACTTAGTGCATCGGCCATAACATTGGGCTTCCCCGGGGTGTAAGTTATCCCTAAGTCGTAATCCGAGATCAACTCAACCCACCGTCTTTGCCTGAGATTCAAATCCGGCTGGGTGAAGATATATTTCTGACTTTGGTGATCAGTGAATATTTCGCAACGATTACCCAAAAGGTAATGTCGCCAGCTTTTTAGTGCATGGACCATGGCTACAAGCTCAAGGTCATGTGTGGGATAATTATCCTCATATGGACGCAACTGTCGAGATGCGTATGCAATCACATGACGATCTTGCATGAGAATGCAACCTAATCCTTGTCGCGAGGCGTCGCAATAGATAACACAGTCCTTAGAAAAATCTGGTGGTAGCAACACAGGTGCGGAAGTCAGGCATCTTTTCTGTTCCTGAAAACTATGCTCACACTGTGGTGTCCACTCGAACTTTTTATCCTTCTTGAGGAGTTCAGTTAGAGGCTTTGTAACCTTGGATAAATTCTCGACAAAGCGGCGACAATAGCTCGCTAGACCAAGAAAACTCCTAACTTGCTTAACCGATTCAGGTTGAGTCCAATCAAGGACAGCTTGAACTCTCTCGGGATTGACAGCAATACTCTTACCAGAGATTACGTGACCTAGATAGGTCACTTCTGGTAACCAAAATTCACATTTTGAAAACTTGGCATAAAGGCGATGCTCTCAAAGTTTCATCAATACCAGCCTTAGATGTTCGGCATGTTCTTGTTCGTTCTTCGAGTAGATGAGAATATCATCGAGGTATACCACGACGAATTTATCCAAATACTCCATGAAGATTGAATTCATCAGACGAGAGAAGGTGGCTGGGGCATTGGTTAAACCGAAGGACATGACGGTGTACTCGTATTGGCCATAACGAGTAACAAAAGCCGTTTTTGGAATGTCCCCGTTCTTGATCTTGATTTGATGGTATCCCAACCTCAAATCCATTTTGGAGAAGACTGAGGTCCAGCGAGCTGATCATACAGATCGTTGATCCTGGGGAGCGGATACTTGTTCTTTATGGTGACCAGATTAACTGGTCGGTAATCTACAACCATCCGATCCGTTCCGTCTTTCTTCTTGACGAAGAGGACGGGGCAAGCCCAAGGAGAAGAGCTTGGACGAATGAAACCTTTATTCAAGGCCTCATCTAGTTGCTTCTTAAGTTCGGCTAGCTCCAGGGGTGCCATCTTATATGGTCTTTTGGCTATTGGGACGGTTCCCGGAACAAGATCTATCACAAACTCTACATCTCTGTCAGGTGGAATTCCTGGCAGTTCCTCTGGAAAAACATCCGGGAAGTCACGAACTACCGGAATGTCTTCAAGTTCCGGAAGAGGGTTAGCATTAAGGGAATAGAGTTGGCATTTGTCAACTCGAGTGGAGACAGTTACTTTCTCACCCGAGGGATGGGTAAGCTGGACATTTCTAGAATGAGTATCAATCTTGGCATAGTGAGCTGACATCCAGTCCATACCCAAGATGATATTAATATCCGAAGATTTCAACGCTATCAATGAGGCTAGAAAAACTAGCCTGTCTACTAGAATTTCATTGTCATAGGTTATCCTAGAGGTTTGCCATTTACTACCAGGAGTTTGGACAATCAATGGAATTGGCATATCACAAAAATACATGTTATGCAACTGTGCATAACTTTCTGAAATGAAGGAATGAGAAGACCCAGTGTCAAAGAGAACAGACGCTGGGTGATGATTAACAAGAAGCGTACCCAGTATGACGTCGGGATCCTCTGCAACTTCTTCTGCTGACACATAGTTCACACGGCCACGTGCAGGAGTTGGCTTCACATAGTAAGCTTTGCCCGACTTGCCTTGCCCGACGGACTTTCTGGGTTGCTTGGCACCCACATTTTGAGGACACTCACGGGAGTAGTGCCCTGGTTCTCCACACTTGTAGCATATCACTTGGTTCGAACGTGGTGCAACATTGCTAGCTGGACCACCATAAGTTTTTGCTGGAGGGTTGGTCTGATTCGTCTGAGGCGCCACGTAGGATCTCCTCGGAGTGTATCTTGGCGGCAGAGAACTGTTCGGAACCCATAGCCTGCGTTTGGGAAACACGGAACCAGAAGACGAGCCAAAGTCACGGGAGTGATTCCTTGTGGCTTCAAAGTCAGTATGACCAGTCTCGGCACTGATCACCTTGTTGACCAGGGCTTGAAAGCTTGCACACTCGTGGAGGCGCAGATCACGACGAAGCTCAGGGCTCAGACCCTTACGGAATCTTGCTTGCTTCTTGGCGCCAGTAGACACCTCCTCTGTTGCATAGCGGGCGAGGTTACCGAACTCGCGACTATAGGCATCCACGGTCAACTTGCCCTGAGTGAAGGCACAAAACTCCTCTCTCTTTCTGTCCATCAGGCCCTCTGGAATATGATGCAGACGAAAGGCTGCACTGAAGTCTTCCCATGTGGCTGCTGGTTCAGGAGGACGCATAGCTTCAAAGTTCTCCCACCATAGATTGGCGGGTCCTTCCAGGAAATACGCCGCAAAGGTCACCTTATCGGCCTCAGAAACATTCGCACAGCGAATCTGGCGTGAGATGCTGCACAGCCAGTCATCAGCGTCGAGGGGATCGACGGAATGATGAAACTTTGGAGGATTCAGCTTCACAAAGTCGTTGAGGGACACTGCAGCATTCCTAGGCTGACGAGCCGTATTCTGCTCAATACGCTCTAACAGTCGGTTGGTCTCTCTTTTGTTTCTATGTGCCTCTAGCACAACTTCCGCCAGAGAGGGCGGGTGAGGCAGGTCCTCCTGCGACGCTTGACTACCCTCGCCTTGCTCATGAGCAGGGGCACGGTTCAACCTGGTGAACACCATCCTGACAAACAAACTCACAGCTTAGACCAATATCATATCAATACTAGCTATGGATTAAGAATGTACTGAACACACGGAATGCGGAAATGAATATCCGAACAGCATGGTAACAAGCAACTGCTATATATACACCATGGTTCATACACACCCTTACATAGTTCAGTACAACCTTAACCGAAGAGCAAACTACTGAAATTAGGAAACTACTCATCAGAGGCTTACAAGCTTCCTATACATTATTTATCTAGGCCTCCGGAATTAATTACACATCACACGCATACTTCACAAGTCACGCAGGACTGTGAACGTACGGCTACTACCATACTATCCTTCCGCTCACAGCTCAGGCATCCGCATAGAACATCTCATAGAGATTACCTCCATGACCTGGAAGCTCAACCTGCGGATCAGGAAACACTCTGGCCTGAGATCCCTGGGATCCATAAGGACACGGATGTGGCCTTGGTCCCCTGACTGGTGGTAAGAGGGGTCCCCAAAGAGGGGTGACTCCTCCTATAGCTGGCCAGTCAACGTGGGCCGGAAGATGGGTCCTAACAGGGTTCAACATATCCATATCTCCGTACCCTGTCTGGACTACCGGTGCCAGCTGCGTCAAAGCCGTCCACAGACGGGCACGGGTAGCATAAAGCTCCATGCGGAGAGCACAAGCATCCCTGTCTCTGTTCTCTAGCATCTCAACAGTGGACTGCAGTAGTGGATCCTCCATGGAAGAATCAAAATAGACTCCGCTGAGGTATCCCTCTTCACCAGGCTGAGAGGCCGGAACATAGCAGAATTCTGAATTCTGCAGCAGTGCATGACTCGCCCTCATAATGGTCAGCATTTAATAGGCAGCATCTTGTATTGCCATGTCAGCAGTGACTCCCAACCCATGGGACCAATGGATTGGCTCCTCAGCTCCAGGGTAGTCTAGAAATACCCTAACAGTGTAGATGTACTGGCTCTGGTTGAAGTCTCGGTACTATTCCTCCACTGTGTACTCGGGGTACCAGCGGTAACCTCACACCGACATCACCCTGACCAGCATGGCCGTATGACCCGGCACATCAATGCACCTGGTCAGACGTACCACCCGACGAGAAGGACGGCCAGACATCTGTAAATAGAGAGTAATGCAAAAGCATTAGAGCTCCGAATGCAAAATTGGGCAGCATAACGGTTGTAAATGCTCAAAAACAAATTTTGAGACAACCCAAAATAGAATAGCGTAACCACTCAGCTATCAAGTTCAATTCTCTAATCATCAAACTTACTTCCTTTTTCCTAGGAATGAAAGAAACCCAAATATCTCTTAACCCGTAGTCCTATAATCTACCGATCAGAAACACGAGCCTAGAAGAAGATGAGTAACCTAGTCCTTAATTCCCGCAGAAAAGACGAGGATGACCAGAATAGAATAACTTGAGGAGAGAACAAGAGTCTTACGTTCCCTTCCACAAACAATTCCCTTATATATAACTAAAGCAATTCTAGACTCAACTTCGACTAGTTTGGCTAAGTAATCCTACAGTCAGTCAGGCTCTGATACCAACGCTGTCGGGACCCCGATCCTAAGCCATAGGAATCCAGCCTGTAACACATCGCACCCCTTTGCGGTCTCACGCACGGTTAACTCCACGGCTGCAGCCTTACCTTAGCCGGGACCGTTTGTGCCTTTTGACTCACGTATGCAATTGTGTCGCTAGCATTCCAATGTCAAAGAACCCGGATCGACAAGTCTAGTCATAAACCAAAGTGGCAGTACCGCACAAGGACAGGCATACATGACCCAACAAAGCAGGTGTCTGTCACCAGCGAATGTAGACGAGTCGTAGCAAGCTACAAGGACTCCATTACATCGCGTGACATTTCCCCAAAGAGGACAGACACAGCAGCTAAGAAGGACACATGCCGGTCAACCAATGTGTCCGGAGCAATAGCGAACTACCATGGCTCGTTGGATCACAAAGGGGCATTTCCCTGTAAGGAGTGCTACTAAAGTTCATGGCTAGGTAGTCGAACCCCATACATATCAAGTACGACACACGTACGCATGGCATACCGATATGTATCGATACATCGATGGCATCACAACATAACCATAAACATACAATCTTTATTTAAGAGGCTCGGAAGAGCCACACACATAATATTACACAGGAAGGGTCTCACGACCCATAATAGCAGTCATTCAGTTACAAGCCAGCGGAAGTGCTTAAAACTGTCTGAGTACAGACAGGTGCAACTAGAAGGCACATGGCCTGACTATACTACAGACCCGACCTAGGGCCAGATCGTAGCTGGGACACCACCTACTCGTCGTCGTCGATGTCTATGAAGAACCCACCATTAGGGTCATTAGCAACCTCTGCAACATTTATTAAGCAAACATGAGTACGGAGGTACTCAGCAAGACTTTAGGATAACTAACTACTCATGCAATGTATCAATAAGGTATGGTGGGGTTTCATGCGGAAAGCCAGCATTTGACTCGTGGCTAGACAACTTGCATTTTTAAATAATTTTGACAACTTGATTTCTCGCACACGAGTCCACTAACACCACAACAATACACCATCGTGGAATCATTCCGTCTCCATAAGGAAATGCCGTCCGCGACACTCACGCTTATCTTGACAATTTTATGAGTAGCCATTTAAGTTATCTATGAACAACATATGTCTCCAAGTAGTCCATATCCGCGGACGAGGCTATTCGAATAGATCATAACCCTGCAGGGGTGTACTTCGTCACACACGCTCTCGCCACTTATCGCCATGTGCACGTCATGCACCTCGGCAACCTTCAAGCGAAAGCCCAGCGAGGGAGTCGGCCACGACCGTAACCACACTAGTCCCTAGTGCAGGTTTATCGCCTATCTGAGAGTAACCCGTACGGAAGTCCGGCCGAGGTTTCTGCCACGGCCTCAAACAATGTGCGCAGGGTTCCCAAGCCCACCATCCGGGGGCCACTTGGTACACCGTGCCACTGCCTACCGCATCATAGCCCACCTCTCAGGTCAGCGCTATGCACGGCCTCCAGCATGACTATAAACACTAGAAACTACTTGCAACTCCTGGACCGAATACTAAGCGATTAATAAGTCGAGAGGGTCAATTAAGTATCCCAACATGTGGTAGTATCTAGTCTTGGATTACATACACGGAACTCAGTTCCTAAGGACGGTTCCAATGAAACAACCCGCCATGTACTCCTACACAGCCTTTCACCGGTACCTTTACCAAATCAGGTTCAACACGCAACCTTTGCTTTCCGAACACATTCTCTCAGTTCTGGTCATCTCCCAGATGACAGACCATACACAACTCTAAGCATAGCATGCATAGCAGGATACGGCACATCATGGCTCAGGCAAACTACCAGGTATGCTAGGTTGCAAGGTTTAGTTATTTATTGTGACAAGGATAGGTCATGCAAAGGAAGTGGGTTCAACTAACGTGGCAAAATCATTTGAAGCATTTGATCCTAATGCAATAAGTAAGTGCAGGAGCAAGAAATTGGGATTTATCGGGATGATCAAAATGGTTGCTTGCCTTGTTGCTCAGAGGAGTGACAATATTCGTCAGACGGATATTCGGTGGAATCCGGGGGAGCGGAGCCTACCGAAAGGAATGACAACAACCAATATCAAACATATGCATTCAAGATGATGCATGAGCATGTCATGAGAATACAAGATGGTAAATTATTATAGCTAACATGTATTAGGTTTGAAGTTGATTTGAATCAAGTTCAAATACCACTTCAAACGAGGTATTCTCGGATACTATTTTAATTGATTCGACCTGATGCTCAGATCAACTTTATGTTAACATGCATGGGATGACATGTTAGGTTGCTGGTTTGTAGTTAGGATAGTGTTTGATCATGTCATTTATAGTGAAATTTAAATATTTTCCAAATTCCATCTACAAAGTATTTATAAGAATTAACTTATTCATTAATCTATATGTTTGGGTTCTGTAACATTTTCAAACATGTTTGAAAATGACATATTCAGATTCCTTGAATTTTTCTGATACTTTTTCATATATAAATTATTTTCATTGGAGTTACAGATTAATTTTTATGAATTTTAGAAGTTTTAAACATTTCTCGAATTATTTTTATACTGGAAAACCCCTTTATTGCGTCAGCCTCACATCAGCAGGTCAACTGACCTGTTCAGGTCAAACCTGACAGGGGGGGACCCACTGGTCAGCGTCTCACGGGCTAATCCCACGCTGACCAGCCCCTGACTATGTTTGACTTGGCCTTGGGCCCACTGTCAGTGAGTGATTAGACTTTAAACTACTGGGTTAGGTTGGCCACATCGGCCCCCATCGGAATATGGCCGGCGGCGACCACGGGCGCGGCGGAGGGCTCGCCGGAGAGAGCTAAACAGCGCTACGGCCGTCGGTTTTGGGCGCAGAATAGTGCTACGGGCAGCTAGTGAAACGCCGCATCTAAAGGGAGTGGAGCTGGACCCGATGGTCACCAAAATCCACGCCGGCGATGAGGTCAGCGGCGGTTGCGGCTCGGGCATCGACGGGAGTGCCGATGCAGGGGACTAGCGAGCTGGGAGAGAGGCCCTACGCCATCTACAGAGCTCGAGGAGCTCATTCCTGAGCTCGGCCTCGCGAGCTGAGTACCACAACGACAGCAATGACATGGCCGGCGACGAGGTCCTTCGGGCTCCGGCGGCTAACGTGGTTAATGGAGGGGGAAAGCCTCGGGAAGAGGGGAACGGGAAGAGGAGCTCACGGCGGATCTTGTGAGGCTGCCGGCACGGTCGGGGAGGACCGGGAGACGACGAATCGACAGCGACCGGAGCTTCGGGGAGAGAGAGATCCGAGAGGGGAAAAGGGGATCGAGGCTTAGGGGAGAGGATAGAGCCTCGGGGAGGAGGATAAGAAGGCACAGGCGTCGCGCTGGCGCTCCTGGAGGCCTCCAGCAGCTGGCAGGCAGGCAGGAGGTGGCCGGGCTCGGCCGCCGTGCTCATCTTCTCCCCTGCCTACTGGGAGGAGGAGGAAGATGATCGGGGAGCCCCTGGTGGGCTGGGCCGGCGACAGGTAAGGTTTTTCCTCTTTTCTTTCTCTTTTCTTTTGTGTTTTGTTTTTGTTTTGACAACTATTTATTTCAGCTCCCAAAATAGTTTGTAAAAACTATTTTGAACACACCAAAATATTAGTTGGAATGTATCCAATCATTCCTAAAGTTTTAACATTTTTGAAAACTTAAAGTTTTTGATTTCAAATTTAAAACTTTAAACCAGTAGCTTTTGAATTTATTTAAAATGGCATGATTATAAAATAAATGGTTTCCTTTATTGCTTATTTGTTTTCAAGAATTATCAGAAAGATTGAACTTTTCTTGAGGCCATTTTGGGTTCATTGATTTTAACTAGTTTGGAATTTCCCTTAATTTGAGAATTGGCTAGGGTTTGTTGAATTTTCCTTCACCACTTACTTTGTTCTTGTTGAAAATTTCCTAGATGCAATGCAAAGAAAACATGAGCACAAAGCTAACTTGATTAAGGTCTTAGGGATGTGACATCTACACTCGCTGATGACCGACACGTGCTTTGTTGGGTGATGTATGCCTGTCTCTGTACACTCGAGCCACTTGAGTTTATGACTAGTCATGTCGACCCGGGTTCTTTGACACTGGGATGCTAGCGACACAAATGCATACGTGAGTCAAAAGGCGCAAACGTTCCCGACTAAGGTAAGGTGGCAGCCGTGGGGTTAACCGTGCGTGAGACCGCAAAGGGATGCGATGTGTTACAGGCTGGATTCCTATGGCTTAGGATCGGGGTCCCAACATTTTTACCTTGATGTTTTATTTATTCAGGTTATAAAAACCTATTTATACTATCCATATTACACTTGTATCACCATCTCTTTGCCGAACTAGTGCACCTATACAACTTGCCATTGTATTGGGTTTGTTGGGGACACAAGAGATTTCTTGTATTTGATGGCATCATTGCTTGAGAGACACCATATTCATCCTACACCTCCCACAGGCTGATAAATCTTTGGTCATCCACTTGAGAGAATTTTTTGTATTCCTACAAAACTCTGCACTTGGAGACCCAACAACGTCTACAAGAATAAAGTTGCATAGTAGACATCAAAGTTGCATGGCAATATATCATGGAATGGCTATGGAAATGACATGATAGGTAGGTATGGTGGATGTTTTGAGGAATATATCAGGTGGCATATGTGCAATAGAGTGTATCATGTCACGGGGTTTGGATGCACCAGCGAAGTATGCATTAATCCTCGAGGTGAGAATGGGCAGTGCACGATACCGAAGAGGCTAGCAAAATATGTGGAGGTGAGAGTGCGTATATCCATGGTTTCAAATTAGTCATAAAGAACTCACATATTTATTTGCAAGATTCTGTTAGGTCTCTCAAAGCAAAGTACTACTTGCATGCCCCTAGGGAGGAGGTCGGTAGGAGTTAACCATCGCGCGCCCCTGACCAAATCAGCACTAGTATTTCAACGAGGAATAAGAATGCTCACACATCATCACCATGTCATAAAAATAATATTTAGATGAACAACAAGTTAACAACCTCTAATTTGTGATATTCTTACTAATCAATGATCATGCACATATGCCTTTTCACATTACATATTAATATTATTAACTCACAAATTGTCTTTTATGTGCTACATGAATGTTTTGATTATGCACTCCTTGAATAACTATTATTTTTGGACTAGTCTTATAACCCATGCAAATTACCGTCACTATTTATTAACTCTCAAACAAATATAAGTGAAGAACAAGAGTGCAATTATTTTTATAAAATCTACATGCCACCGTGCTCTAAAAATATAGAAGTGAAGTATTAGAGCAACTGATTAGCTCACAAGATATAAGTGAAGCACAAAGAGTATTCTAATAAATCATGGTGAAGATGTGTCTCTCTCAGGTAGGTGGGTTCAGCAAACAATTACTGTGGAAAACTAAAACAAAAGCAAACTAAGATACATGACGCTCCAAGCAAAACTCGTATCATGTCAACAATAAAAATATAGCTCCAAGTGACATACAAATGGATTGAGACGAAAGAGGGGATACCTTCCGGGGCATCCCCAAGCTTAGACGCTTAGGTCTTCCTAGAATATTACCTTGGGGTGCCTTGGGCATCCCCAAGCTTAGGCTCTTGATTCTCCTTATTCCTTCATCCATTGTGATAGCACCAAAACTTGAAAACTTTAGCACACAAAAGTCAACAGAAAGCTTCATGAGATTCGTTAGTATAGTAAACATATCAAATACTTTAGATATTTTTATAAATTGTTTTTATTTTATTATTTCATATGGTACTGTATTCTAACTTATCCATGGCTTATACCCCCTCCCAATACAATGCATAGCATCATCAAAATAAGCAAACTATGCAAGCAAAAATAGAATTTGTCTAAAACAGAACGGTATGTAGTGATCTGTAAAGAGACTATATTTCTGTAACTCTGTAAATTCTTAAAAAATAGGAAAACCTCAGGAATTTTTATAACAATATTGTGTGAAATATACAGATCGAAATGACATTCCAGTAAAATCACAGAAATTCTGCACTAGAAGTCAAAGTTTCTGTTTTTGCACATACCAATTCTACTTATCATTCAAGTCAACTCAAAGGCTTTACTTGGCACAGACAGTAATTTAAACAGAAAAACACAATCATTATAGTAGAAATAAGTATGTTATAACACACAAATAGAAAGTAAAACCAAGAAAAATAAGATAACTTTTGGATCGCCTCCCAACTAGCGCTATTGTTTTACGCCCCTAGCTAGGGATATTGCATATGATTCAAGTGTTGAAACCTTTCATGTCTTTTAGGACTAACTCTACCGAAATAGTACTCAATAAATATCCTTTTTAAAATCTATTAGGTGAGTACAAATGTTCAAATAGGTTCTTAATATTCGTGATATCATTACTAGCATCATCATCATCATAGGGGTCATCATACAAGACATGAATTTCATCATTAATAGGTTCCCAAATAGCATCATCATGCCAATACTTACTAAACCCCTCATTAATTCCTTTAGAAATCCATTCAAATTTATTACTAGTTTTAAGGAATAGTGCTTCCATTAATTCTTAGGGAGGGACCTTCCTCCTCATATTCTCGGTAAACCCTTGAAGGTCACAAGATTCCAACTTACGTATAGCATCTCTATTATGAAGAATCACTTCTATAAGAGGATGTTCAAATTTTGTTCCATAGAAGGCAAAAATATCTCTAGCTTCCCACACTATATAATCAAATTCATGCATAAGGATATCAATAGCAATTTTCTTAATCTCGTGATCATGTATGCTAGGGAGTCCCAAAAATATCTTTTGAAGCATATGATGAAGATGCAAAAACTTCCTCTCTAACTTTAATAGAAGCATAGCAATAGCATCCACATAGCAATTTGTTTCATCAAGTATGGTTCCTTTAATATGGGGAGAATCTACCAAATACTCAAAAAATTCTTGAATAACATGCTTTCCAATAATGTTCCCACTACCCACATAATAGATTTTAGATTTTAGAAATGTGTGAGTATCACTATGGGGAACTTGAATTTTAGGAGGATCATGAGTAGATCAATAAAATTTGGTCTCTCCTTTTTCGAGTCACTAGCACTCTTAACAGCGACTTTCTCAAATTCAGACACGATAGCAACTTTCAAGCAAGAAAACAAGCACACAAGTAAAAGAAATATTTTTGTATTTTTCATTTTTATGAAGCAAGAAAAATATAATACTCCCTCCATCCCAAAATTCTTGTCTTAGACTTGTTTAGATATGAATGTATCTAGTCAAGTTTTAGTATTTAGATACATCCATTTCTAGACGAATCTAAGACAAGAATTTTGGGACGGAGGGAGTAACAAATAAAAAGTAGAACAAGTAAAATATAATTTGTGAGAAGGTAAATGATAGTAGAGTGCCTCCAGGAAGGCCCCAATATTGCGAACGATTCGATAGTAGTCGCCGAGGTGGATGAGTACAAGAAGACAGTGGATTTTGTGGACTTGCTCACGTCGAAGAGGTCGGCCACAAAGTTCACTTTTCGTTCGATCGACAAGACCGAACAGGTCCACATCCATCTGTCGTATCAGAGCGCATCAGTGACGAACATCTCCACGCCACTCGGCGAGAAATAGGAAGGCGAGCTCATCCATTTCCTCCGTGAGAACCGGGACATCCTCGCATGAAATCCGCCTCACATGTCGGGTGTTCCCAGGGAGCTGGCTAAGCATCGACTCCGAGTCGACCCCAAAGTTAAGCCAGTCAAGGTGCATTTGCATCGTTTCTCCGTTTAGAAGCACAAGGCGATTGGTGAAGAAATCGCTCGTCTCCTAGCTATGGAGTTTATTCGCGAGGTATATCACTCCGGGTGGCTCGCCAATGTCGTCATGGTGCCCAAGAAGAACAACTCACTCGGCATGTGTATTGACTTCGAGCACTGATATCCCACGGACAACAGCGCCGGAAATTGACTTATTGCGAAAGTTTTTATTCGTAGTCGAAACAAAGTGCTAAACGCATACTCCGAGGGGAAGGGTTGGTAGGTGTAAACCATCGCGCGATCCCGACCTTAACACAAAGGATGACAATCAATAGATCAATCATGCTCCGACTTCCTAACATAGCGGTTCACCATACGTGCATGCTACGGGAATCACTAACTTCAACACAAGTATTTCTATATTCACAACACCCTACTAACATAACTCTCAATATTATCGAATCCAAGTCTCAAAACTAATTGAGAGGAATCGAAACTTCTCTTTCTACTCAATGCACATGAAGATGGAGGTTTTTGCATCCTCTATGGGTACCTAGCACATTTGGGACTACTTTCATAGCATAAGCCAACTACCAAATCACACACCGCCGTGCTCTAAAGATATAAGTGAAGCAAAAGAGCAAAAGTGTCTAGCTCAAAAGATATAAGTGAAGCACTATGAGCAAAAGTGTCTAGCTGAAAATATATAAGTGAAGCACTATGAGCATTCTAGTAAAACCACGATGAGTGCATGTCTCTCTCTCTCTTAAAAAGGTGTGCAGCAAGGATGATTGTGACATAACAAAAAGAAAAGACTCCTAAGATACAAGACGCTCCAAGCAAAACACATATCATGTGGTGAATAAAAATATAGCTCCAAGTAATGTTACCGATGGATTGAAGACGAAAGAGGGGATGCCTTCTCGGGGCATCCCCAAGCTTAGGCTTTTTGGTGTCCTTGAATTTGGCTTGGGGTGCCTTGGTCATCCCCAAGCTTGAGCTCTTTCCACTCCTTATCTCTTTGTCCATGAGAACATCACCCAAAACTTGAAAACTTTACAACACAAAACTTAAACAGAAACTCGTGATAACATCAGTAAAAGAAAACAAACTACCACTTCTTTTGGTACTGTAGCAAACTTGAATTCCATCTATGTTGATGATGGGCTACTGTATTCTCACTTTTCCATGGCTAGTCCCCCCGATACTAACCATAGTTTCATCAAAACAAGCAACCAACCCAACAAAAACAGAATCTGTCAAAAACAGACCAGTCTGTAGCAATCTGTATACTTCGTATACTTCTAGTACCGCAAAAAATCTGAACAATTACGACAGCGTGGGCAAAAAGCATATAAATCATCAGCAACAGGAATCAACTCAAAATCTCTTTCTGAGTAAAAATGAAAAATCATCTCGTGAGCAGAAAGTTTCTGTCTTTTTGCAGCATGATCAAACAACTATCACCCAAGCTATCATAAAGGCTTTACTTGGCACAAACGCAAAAAAGAAACACAAAAAACACAATCACAACAGAATTGTGATGGTGTGGAAAAATCAAAACATAAAAAAGCAAAAATAAATTCATTGGGTTGCCTCCCAACAAGCGCTATCGTTTAACGCCCTTAGCTAGGCATTTATTTCAATGATGCTCACATAAAAGGTAAGGATTGAGACACAACGAGAGCATCATGGAGCATATGGCTTGCACATTTAAGTCTACCCACTTCCTATGCATAGGGATTTTGTGATCAAACAATTTATTGGAACAAGAATCAACTAGCATACGAAGGCAAAACAAGCATAGCTTCAAAAATTTCAACACAAGGAGAGGAAGCTTGATACTATTGCAATAAGTAGAAGCATATGATCCTGTCTCGTAGTAATTTTCAGTAGCATCATGAATGAATTCAACAATATAACCAGCACCTAAGGCTTTCTTCTCATGATCTACAAGCATGCAAAGTTGACGCTCTTTAAAAACGGTTGGATTATCATCAACTAAAGTCATGACTTCTCCAAACCCACTTTCAATATTATTGCAAATATTATTGCAACAAGTAGTGGACATAGCAAAACTAGCATCCCCAAGCTTAGGGTTTTGCATATTTTTAGCATGATTGTCACTAATAGGATTTATAGTGAAACCATTGCAATCATGATTTTCATTCAAGGAGTCCTCGTGAATCACTTCATAAATTTCTTCATCGCGATTTTCAGATTCACGCATCTCAAGCAAAACTCCATAGAGAAAGTCAAGTGCACTCAACTCACTAGCAATTGGTTCCACATAAGTGGATCTCTTAAAGAGATTAGCAAGTGGGTGAGGATCCATATCACTAGATTTTCAGCAAGCGAAGATGCAAGCATATTGAAGGCACATAGCACACAAGCGAACAGAAAGCAAGCGAGAGAAAAGGGCGAACGAAAAGGCGAATGGAAAAGGCAAATTGTGAAGTGGGGGAGAGAAAACGAGAGGCAACTGGCAAACAAAGTAAATGCAAGAGATGAGTTTGCGACACCTACTTGGATGAGTTCTTGACTTGATCTTCCTCCCCGGCAACGGCGCCAGAAATCTTTCTGCTATCCAACAGACAACAACGCCAGAAATTGACACGTTGACAGAGGCTGGGCTTGCGTTGGTTTTTCCCTTGAAGAGGAAAGGGTGATGCAGCACAGGAGCAGTAAGTATTTTCCTCAGTTTGAGAACCAAGGTACCGATCCAGAAGGAGGGTATCGTCAAGTCCAGAGTACCTGCGCAAACACAAACAAGCTTGCACCCAATGCCTCAAAGGGGTTGTCAATCCCTTAAAGAATATGTGCAAAGTGAGATCTCAAGGCGGAAAGTGCAACGAAGTAAAAAGTGTAAGGCTGAAAATATGGTGTGGAGTAGACCCTCGGGCCATAGTGTTCACTAGAGGCTTCTCTCAAAATAGCAAGTATCATGGTGGGTGAAAAAATTACTATCGAGCAATTAATAGAACCGCGCAAAGTCATGACGATATCTAAGGCAATGATTATGCATATAGGCATCACGTCCGAGACAAGTAGACCGATACTTTCTGCATCTACTACTATTACTCCACACATCGACCGCTATCCAGCATGCATCTAGTGTATTGAGTTCATGACGAACAGAGTAACGCCTTAAGCAAGATGACATGATGTAGAGGGATAATCTCAAACCAATGATGAAAACCCCATATTTTTACCCTTGATGGCAACAACACGATACGTGCCTCGCTACCCCTTCTGTCACTAGGTGAGGTCACCGCACAGTATGAACCCAAAACCAAGCACTTCTCCCATTGCAAGAATCATATATCTAGTTGGCCAGAGAAAACCCACAACTCGAACAGAATTACAAGGATATGAAATCATGCATAAGAGAGATCAGAAGAAACTCAAATAAGATTCATAGATAATCTGATCATAAATCCACAATTCATCGGATCTCGACAAACACACCGCAAAAGAAGATTACATCGCATAGATCTCCATGAAGATCATGGAGAACTTTGTATTGAAGATCCAAGAGAGAGAAGAAGCCATCTAGTTACTAGCTATGGACCCGTAGGTCTATGGTGAATTACTCACGCATCATCGGAGAGGTCATGGTGTTGATGGAGAAGCCCACCGTGTCCGAATCCCCCTCCAGCAAGGCACCAGGATGTGCCCCAGATGGGATCTTGCGGAGACAGAAGCTTGCGGCGGCGGAAAAGTGATTGCGATGATCTCCTGGTTTTTTCTGGAATTTATGGGAATATATAGACGAAAGTCCTAGGGCAAAGGGCGTCCAGGGGGCCCACAAGACTGGATGGCGCGACCCCCTGGCCGCGGGGTGGGGGCTTGTGGGGGCCCCTGGAGCTCCTCTGCCTTGGCTCCCAAGTTCTCCGATTTTCTTCTGTTCGAAAAAAAATCTTTTCCGGGATTTTCTTCCGTTTGCACTCCGTTTCAAAATCTCCTCTGAAAGGGGTCAAAAACATGGAAAAAACAGGAACTGACATTTGGCACTGAGTTAGTAAGTTAGTTCCAAAAAATATATAAAAGGCATGCAAAACATCCAAAGTTTGACAAGATAATAGCATGAAACCATCAAAAATTATAGATACGTTGGAGACGTATCAAGCACCTTAGTCGGGCTTGCCTAAAGGATCATTTTCCTCTTCCTCGCATAGATCATATAGTAGGTTCTACCACTCGATGTGAATGTATGTTGTTCCTGGATGCATACTCCGGGTACCACCATATCCAAATGTATGACCCCGATGAATTAAAAATGGCCTTCATCACCCCATTCGGGTGTTTCTGCTACATCACTGTGCCATTCGGACTTAAAAACGCGGAGCTACTTTGCACCACATGATTCAGAAATTCTTACAAAATCAAATCGTTCTGAACATGGAGGCATACATCGACGGCATAGTGGTCAAGTCTAGGAGAGGTTTAGACCTCCTAACTAACCTCGACGAAACCTTCACGAACATGCGATACTTTGGAATGAAGGTAAACCCGGCCAAGTGCACTTTCGGGGTGCCACACGGCAAGTTTCTCGGTTTCCTTGTTTCTGAATGTAGGATTGATGCCAACCCCAACAATATTGGCACTATAGTTTGAATGAAACAACCAGAGAATCTACATGACGTACATAGGCTCACATGCTACCTTGCGGCCCTGAACCGAGTCATCTCAAGACTCGGTGAGAAGGCACTGCCTCTTTACTGATCGATGATGATAGGTACGAGTGGACGACTGAGGCGCAAGCCACGTTCCAAGAACTCAAGACCTTGCTCTCCACCCAGTCAGTGTTAGCTGCTTCGTGCAGCCGGGAGCATCTACTCTTATACATCACAACCACTAGTCAAGTGGTCAGTACCGTCCTCACTATGGATCACGAGGAACTAGGGAAGGCATTGAAGGTTCACAGACCCATCTACTACATCTCACGATTTTTGATCCCTTCCAAGCAAAGGTACCCGCATTACCAAAATATGGTCTATGGCAGTTACTTGACCATGAAGAAGGTGGTTCACTACATTCAAAATCATTCGGTCATAGTTATCAACGAGGCTTCCCTATGGGAGATCTTGTATGACGGAGACGCCAAAGGCCGAGTGGCAAAATGGGCGATTGAGCTCCTTCATTGAAGATCAAATTTGAAGCCAAAAAGCCAATCAAATCTCAAGCCCTGGTGGATTTCTTGGCCGAGTGGATTTAACAAGAGTAGTCGGCCCCAAGTCTCCCCGAGCATTGGACTATGTTCTTCAATGGATCTAAGATGCTCCATGGATCCGGGGCTCGAGTGGTTCTAGTTTCCCCAGGGAGACCAACTAAGCTATGTACTCTAGATTCACTTTGATTCATCCAACACTGAGGTCGAGTACGAATCCCTTCTATATGGGATCCATATGGCCATCTCACTCGGCATTCGTCGTTTGATGGTCTACGGTGACTCAGACCTTGTTGTGAACTAGGTGATGAAGGAGTGGGAGATTCGGAGCCCAGCCACGAGTGCTACTTCAATGCAATCAGAAAGCTGGAGAAGAATTTTGAGGGTGTGTAATTGCATCATGTACCTCGGTCCAAGAACCAAGTAGCGGATGATTTTGCCAAAATTGGATCCACTCGGCGAGTCATCCCGAAAGGGTTGTTCCTTGAACATTTGCGCGCCAGTACAATCAAAGAAGATCCCTTTACACAGGAGCCCCCACAAATAGTCGGCCGGTCCGACCTGACTGTGGTTAACGTCCCAGCAGTGGTCGACTTAGTCCATGAGACGTTGGTAATCATTCCCCAACGGACTCAACCCTATATGGCATACTTTCTCCGGTAAGAACTTCCTGAAGACAAAGTGGAAGGCCGTCAGATCGCCCGATAATCCAAAGCCTTCATAGTTATGGGAGACCAATTATACAAGAAAAACACCACACGAGTCACTCAGCGATGCATTCCCCCAAGGAAGGGCTGCAGATCTTGCATGAGATTCACTCGGGAACTTGTGTCCATCACGCGTCCTCTCGAACGTTGGTCGCCAAAGCCTTTCGAGCAGTTTTTTGTTGGCCCCGAGCCAATGAGGCAGCAAGGGACATGGTGGAGCTATGTGTGGGATGCCAGTTCTACAAGATCCAGTCGCACAAGCATGCATCCGCACTGAAGACGATTCTGCTCACCTGGCCATTTGCTATGTGGGGTCTTGACATGGTCAGACCCCTACGGACCAGGACGAGTGGATTCACCCACCTGATGTGGCAGTAGACAAGTTCACCAAGTGGGTAGAAGCAAACCACATAGAGAGTCTGGACTTGGCGACTGCCATCAGTTTCATTCGACATATTATCTTTAGATTTGGAGTTCCCCGTGATATCATCAGGGATAACGGGTCCAACTTTGAGTCACACGTATTCCGTCAGTTCTGGTACACCCAAGGCACTCGGGTTAATTACGCCTTCGTGGCTCACCCGCAGTCGAAAGGACAAGGAGAGCAAGAAAACGAGATGATCCTACAAGACTAAAGCTACGCCTGATGAGGTACATCAAGCACGCTGTAGGGGTCTGACTGGAACTTTACATCGTAGCAGAATCCAAGGTGGCGCGATAGGACAATCTAGATCTCCTGAACAAGGGAAGGGAGATAGCCCCCATCATATCGACACTATATCAGCAAGATTTGAGGCTCTACCATGACAAACATGTCAGAGGGCATGTCGTTAGAGCATATTTCTCCATATGTGGTTTTGGTAATTGATGACGATCCCTATGGACTAATGGTTGCCATAAGTTATATTCAAAGGATTTGTCCATAGGGACTTTTTTGAAGTCCATCTGTTGGTTTCAAGGAGTTTATATGATGACCATGGTATTCAAGGTATTATCAAAAGAATGGTCATGAAGACACGAGGTTGATCAAGACTAAGACAAAGAGTAAATCAAGTTGGTCATCATCAAAATTGTGGTGTGCAAGTTCAAGTGGAGCATCACGAAGATATCATGCTTGAAGCTTGTCGTCCATTGTGTTGGCAATGGATTTGCGAAGATGTGTTGAAGAGCCCATAGTGAGTATGGGGGAGCAATCAACTAGTCTTCATCAAGCCAACGCAATCAAGAAAGCTGGTCCATCTTGAGGAAGTCAAGATCGTCGTCATTTAGCTCAAGTGGACTATGTGCAAGCTATAGGTTTTCCCTTGATAGTTTCTTCTATTTAGGATAGATTGTCGTAGTGCCAAGGGGGCTCTCAGGTGAGTAGCTTGATCGTATCGTTCATTGAGAGCTCAAGTGAGTAGCTTGACCATATCGTTCATTGAGAGCATCCTTGCATCATGTTTCTTGTTTCTTGTTTGGTGTTTCTCTTTATGAGTTTTAGAGCTTATGGTCATCTTTATGACAAGCTCGAGTTCACCAAAAACGGAGTTCATGTGCATCTTCTATGATGTTTTTAATGTTGGAGTTTTTGCCGGTTCTTCATTCATAGAGGTTTCACATCTCTATATCATTGGCATTTTCACCGTTGTTGGATAACTCTTGTCGTCCTGAATCCAACAAGCTTGACTTTGCTCAATTCAGAGCTCGTATGTGAAAGTTATGGGAGTTTTAGTGTTGCAGTTGTCCTCTTAATTCTTGGAAAGCGAATGTACCGCTCGGAGTAGAGCGGTACTACCGCTTGGGCATAAGTACCGTTGGGAGTTGAGCGGTACTACCGCATGGGCGGAAGTACTGCTGGAGCTAAGTGGTACTACCGCTTAGGCGGTACTGCCGCTACCTAATTCGGGCCTCACTTTTGCTTATGTTTCTAGTTTTTCAATTCTACTTAGCAATTATTTTTGAGCGGAAGTGTGAAACAGAAGTACCGCCCTAAGCGGTACTTCTACTCTATTTCTGCCTTGTCAGTGAGTAGTGGTAGTACCGCTGGTTGGAGTGGTAGTACCACTCTAGCAGAACTACCGCTCTCCCTGTCGCATGTGTGATGGCTGCCGAGCATGTACTTCCGTGCAAGCGGAAGTATCGCTCCTGCATGACTTATGGGCAGAAAACAGACAAATTTTCTACCACTATATAAGGGGTCTTCTCCCCAATGGTCTCTAACTCTTGAGCTCGTATTTGCCCCCCATTGTTGACCTTCTTTGAGCTTGCTAATTCTCAATCCCTCCAATGATTCTTGCTAGTTCTTGAGGGAAAAGAGAGAGGAGTCTAGATCCACATTTCCACCAATCACTTTCTCCTCTTTGTGAGGGGAACCCCTTGGATCTTGATCTTGGAATTATTTATGAGCTCCTTGTTCTTTCTCTCGTATTCCTCCATAGGTTTTGTTGTTGTGGAGGGATTTGAGTGTGAGGGACTTGACCACTTCGTGTGTTGTTACCATTGCATTAGTTGCATCGGTTTGTGTCACACCCTGTTTTTTACCTTACTTCAACTGTAGCTTTTCAAAAACTTTTTGAGCAAGTGCCATGATTGCCATTATTTGTATGTATGCTTGAGTGAGTGTATCCAAAAACAATATTCTTATAACATGTTATTACCAAAAAGATCCTTTTCTTATTTTTGACTATTTCAAAACCTTTCTTTGGGTTTGCACTACAAGTCCGTGATGTCAAGGGGGTGCCTTCACCCAAAGATTGTAAACTGGTTTTAGCACTATTTTAACTCTCCAAAATCATAAAATAATTATTTTATAAAATATTTTTCTATTTTACTGGCATGTCCTTTTCTGAGGCCAGAAATGGTGTTTCTCGATGGAAAAATACTTTTCTGCCTTACAAAAATCTGAGAAAATCTGGAGATACTCTGAGGACTTATATTTTCCATACATAAGATTTTCAAGCCCTATTTGTGTTCAAAATATTTGAGAAAGCCCTTGAAAACCTATTCTGTCTATTTTGACCTTTTGAAATATTTCCAATAAATTCCCAAAACATTCTAGCATGCTTCCCAAGCTATATTTGGTGGCTATGCCAAGTTTCGCCTCATTGCAAGGTGGTTTGGTTCACCAAACAATCCTAAAACCCTCTTTGTCCATAATCAAGTTAGAGCAACTCTACATAGCAAAGTTTGTCCAAATGGCTTGAAACTTTGAAGGAGTGCTAAACACCCCAAATGAGGAGGCCCTGCCAAAAATTGGATTTGTGGGGATTAATTTACCCATATTCCCTTTTGAAAGGACAAAACTGCCCATTTGGGGGTGATTTCAAGTTTGCACTGCCAAACTTGTCCAATGGAGCTCAAATTTGGTGGATCATCCTATTTTTGCATCAAACCCAATCCTGTTAACTTTCATCACCAGTGGTGCAGGGTAACTACCCCAAACACCTGTCAAACACCTTGTGTGAGCATGCCAAAACTGCGCTCTGGGCGCACTACAGAGCACACACGAGACTAAGGTGGCCAGCCCCGACCGGTTCTCACCTCCCCTCGGTGCCTCTCCACGTCTCCGACAACCCATCTGAATTAGGGCAGTCTCAGGGCCCCTCCTCCCCCTCTCTGTTGACCAGAGCGACGCGTGCCAGCGCGCACCAGATTCGCCCGGAAGAACGCGGCCATGCAGCACACGCGCACCTCGTCCCCTCTCTCTATCGTTTAGTCCCTGGGGTCCTAAACCACGTCCACAATACCGTGGTTTCGACCCCGAGCTTTCTCTGCCTCTCCTGATAGCCACAGTGAAACCACCGATGCTCCCCGCTCGGTGCACCATCGCTGGCCTATAAATAGGCCTCCCCCTCGCTCCACCACCCTCACACCACTCCTCCAGAATCCCAACCGAGCCCCTAGCCACCCCATTCGAGCTCAGCGAGCTCCGGTGCTCGAGCTCGACCGAGGCCCCGCCGCTTTGGAGCTCCGCCGATCTCGGGCTACAGGCCAGCTCTTGCGCACCTCTCACCTCCTCCGTGACCGTAGTGAGCTCACGGAGTTTCGCCACCACTTCCCCGAGCGAATCCATGTCCGTAGCACCCATTTCCTCCACCTCCCAAATCGGCTTCGCCGCTGCCACCTCATCGCTGGTGACCCATGGCCTCCCCGTCGTTCCTTCAACCACCAGCAGGTAGGCGCTGATGTGCTGGTTCCATTCCTGTCGTCTTTGGGGCATGAGGGCGTCGGTGTCGCCGTCGGCGTGCCTCCCCTCCCCTCTGTCCAGAGGAGGAAGACGACCCCGACAGGTGTGTCCCACCTGTCGGTGGACAATCTCTCCCCCTCCCTCCTCTCTCTGACGTTGACCGTAGGAGCCTGCGCGTCAGGTTTGAACCCGACGGCGCGCGCGCCTGGGCTCGTGGCTACCTGACTAGCCGGTTGGCTAGTTGGGCCAGCCTAGCCACTCGTCGAGCCAGGCCAGGGCTGGGCCCCCCTTTTTATTTTTATTTTTAGTTTATTGTTAAAAAGATTTCTGTAGAGTTTATTATTTAATCAAATTTAATTATCTTTCCACCAAATTCTTCTAAAAATATGAAGAATTTAATAGAGCTGTTATACAAATTTTTATGAAAACTTTTTGTATAGTTATAATTAAAAGGCTTATTTTGAATATTTCAGCTCCTCTTAATTGGATTTTTAAAAATAATCTTTTCATCAAAATGAGAGACAAGTATTTTTAAAACTATAAAATAGATTTATCAGAATAGGATAACATTTTAAAGTGAGTTTGTGCTCTGTTTTTTAGTGAGCTACTTATTTTATTACTATTATTACGACGATAGATTCCATGTTTGACGAAGGAGTTGGACTCGAAGACCCCGAATACGTACATCATGTGGGCTGGGTACCAATCGACTGAAACTCTTTGTCTAGTGTCGTCAGGGGAAAGGCAATGATCGGGTACTTACCTCGAGTATGTTATATACCGCGAGTCGTTGATGACATGGAAGTTACCCGGATCTCATGGGTACAGCGTACAACCTCTGCAGAGTGTAAAACTATTCGAATAGCCGTGTCCACGATCAAGGACAGTTGGGTGATGCTGCTTAAACTACGTCCAGTCGTTTCCGCTTAAACCAAGAGTGTGTGTGTGTGTGTGTGTGTGTGTGTGTGTGTTTTAAGGTGTATCTGAACGAGTTGATATGGTCAAGTTTGGTGACTTGGCATATCAGGTGAACCCGAAGTGTTCAGCCCTCAACTGATATGTTGATACGTGTAACCTGTTCTTCTGAATAACATCTAGCCTATGATGCATATCCATAACCACCTATGATCATGTTTATTTACATTCAAACTTGCTTCCCGCAACACTGCATATTACTTCAGTATCGTACCAATTGCATATCCACATCATGGGTTGTTTGCGAGTACAATCAAAGTACTCACTTGCTTACCACTGGTTATGTTATTGACCAGACATGGAAGAACCGGAGTTTGGAGAAGAATTTGTCATTGGAGACGGACACGCGAACTAGGACTCTTCCCAGTCAGAATGCCTGTTGGCGAAGGATGATGGCATGGGCTCCTGTTTATCCCCAAGATTTCTACTAGTAGTCGCATCGATGTGATTGGACTTATATGCCCTACCTATGTGAGTCTTTACCATGATGGTCGTTTGTTGTATTAAACGGTATGTTGGATGTAAGACTCTTAATATTCAGTATCTATGTGTTCGGTGAGCATTGATATCTGGGATCACTGAGAACGATCATTCGGCGATCTTGACTCGTAAGTCGGGGTCCCCACTGTTTGAGTTCTCCTCGACGATACGTGGAAGTGAAAAGTTGAGAAGCCTATTTCCCTTGGGTGCTTGGTACCCTAGAGATTGTTCTTCGTGGATGCTTTGGCGTCCTAGAAGCTTGGTGGTTGCACAGAGCTCAATCATTGTGGTGTAAAGCTCTAGCCAAGCGTTGGGGTCTCCAATTAGGTTGTGGAGATTGCCCCGAGCATTTGAGGTTACCTCGAAGCCATATTCCATTGTGGTGAAGCTTCGTGGTGTTGTTGGGAACCTCCAATTAAGTTGTGGAGATTCCCCCAACCTTGTTTGTACGGGTTCGGTGACCGCCCTCAAGGGTCCCTTAGTGGAATCACGACATCTTGCCTCGTGCTAGGGCGTGTGGAGATTACGGTGGCATCTTGGGGAGCATTGTGCCTACACACCGCTCCAAACGGAGATTGGCATCCGCAAGGGTGTGAACTTCGGGATACATCATCGTCTCCGTGTGCCTCGGTTATCTCTTACCCGAGCCTTTTACTTATGCACTTTACTTTGTGATAGCCATATTGTTTCTTGCTATATATCCTGCTATCACTTAGTTTTTTATCTTGCTTAGCATAAGTTGTTGGTGCACATAGGTGATCCTAGTTGTTTTAGGTTTTGTGTTTGACAAATTAAACGTTAGTTTTATTCCGCATTTGTTCAAGCCTAAATCGTAATTATTTTAAAAGCACCTATTCACCCCCCTCTAGGCGACATCCACGTCCTTTCACATGCCTTTTAGGAAGGTGACCTAGTCTAACAAAAAACCCACAAGCTGGCGCCTCCGTGGCAAGGGCCTTTTGCAATCTTCAAAGCCTTGAACAATGGAGCTTATCGATTCTACAAGTTCTAGAGAAATGCAGAAGAGCCCCGAGCTTGGAATGCGGATCTGCTCCACAAGTTCTTCACATAGCACATATCAAACCATCTTTTCATTCCTCTAATGAATTCTAGAGTGATTTTTGATGAATAAAAAGTTTACCTTCTTTATACTTTGTCAAAATTTCACTTTTTTCACTTTGGTGATCTACACTCCTTCCAATTGCCCCGAGTGCGTGAAATGACTTAGCTGCGAACCCGACTTCGCCTAAGTTAAAAAATACTCCGAGTGAGGACATCATCCACACTCAGGGGCTTAGTTGCGATCTAGTTACCGCCTAAGTTAAAAACTACTCCGAGTGAAGACATCGTCCACACTCGGGGGCTTAGCTGTGATCCAATCATCTCCTAAGTTAAAAACTACTCCGAGTGAACACATCATCCACACTTGGGGGCTTAGCTACGATCCAGAAATCGCCTAAGTTAAAAACTCCTCCGAGTGGGGACATCATCCACACTTGGGGATTAGCTGTGTTCGAGTCATCGCTTAGGTTCAAAATACTCTAAGTGAGGACATCATCCACACTCGGGGGCTTATATGCCATCCAGTTATAGCGTAAGTTAAAAACTACTCCTAATGAGGACATAATCCACATTTGGGGGTTTAACTGTGATCCAGAAATCGCCTAAGTTAAAAACTCCACCGAGTGGGGACATCATCCACACTCAGGGACTTAGCTGTGATCCATAAATTGCCTAGGTCAAAATACTATGACTCGGGACATCATCCACACTTGGGAGCTTAGCTGCGATCTAGTCGTCGCCTAAGTTAAAAACTCCTCTGAGTGAAGACATCGTCCACACTCGGGGACTTATCTCCGATCTAGTCATCGCCTAAGTTTAAAACTACTCCGAGTGAGTACATCATCCACATTCCGGGGCTTAGTTGCGATCTAGTCATCGCCTATGTTACAAACTACTCTGTGTGAGGACATCATCCACACTCGGGGAGTTAGTTGCGATCTAATCATTGCCTAAGGTAAAAACTACTCTGAGTGAGGACATCATCCACACTCGAGGGCGTAGCTGCGATCAAGTCATCGCCTAGTTAAAAACTACTCCAAATGAGGACATCATCCACACTCGAGAGCTTAGCCGCGATCCACTCATTGCCTAAGTTAGAAACTACTCTTGAGGACATCATCCTTACTCGGGGGCTTAGCTGCGATCCAGAAATTGCCTAAGTTACAAACTCCTCCGAGTGGGGACATCATCCACACCCGGGGGCTTAGCTGTGATCTAAAATTTGCCTAATATAAAAACTCCTCCGAGTGAGGAGATCATCCACAACTGGGACTTAGTTCGATCCTTTAATCTCCTACGCATAAAGACTCAAAAGTCAAATGAAGAAGAGGAAAATAAACTGCTTAACTGATCAAAATGAAAGTATAGATAGTAGGACCCCCGAGCTCACTTAAACTTCACGGTTACATCGAGCACTTGGCATTCCAAGGCGAACCAAATTCAAATTTTTTTATCCAAGGATCACTCGGAGGATGAAGGGGTTGTTGTGTCAACGAACGTGTCGATGTCGATGTCATTTGCAATCCGAGTGGCGTCTTACAAGAACATCTCCAGGCCATGAAGTCTTGAAACTTTACGTTCTTCTTATTGATAACCGTGAGTGACTTTAGTTTCTCCTCCTCCACACCCTTGCAATGGATGCGGGCAAGCGAAAGGACGATGTCAACTCCGCTTCTAGCTACACATTTCTTCCAGGATTGCACTCGTCTGGGCACGTCCTTCACTCGTTCGAGGATAGATTGCAAGTCCTTTGGGAACTCCTCACCAGGGGTGACTACTCGATTGATGTCTAGGATGAATGACCGAAGACGATTGAGGTAGACGAATGACTGCTCGATGCGCTCCTCCAGTCGGAGAAGAGCTAGAGCCGAGCTATCCCTGAGAATTTGCCGAGACGGATCCAGTTCCTTCTCAATTCTCTTGGTTTCGTCCTCGATGTCTACACAAAATTTTGGACACGGAAAAGAGAAGAAAAATCATAGGCGAGCAAGATATTGAAGCAATGCAGGAATCTTCGGGCCGCTCGCTTACCTTCGACCTTCTCACTCATATTAGTGTTGAACTCCTCGATGAACTGCTCTAGCTCAAGTTTCTTGGAAGAGACATGCTTGAACTTGGATTCCCAGTATGCATAATGATTCTTCAACTCGACAAGATCCTTTGTACACTTCTTCGAAGGAACCTCCAGGGTTTTCTCCTCCTCCTGCAGATTCTCAACTAACTTCAGCTCGTCCTCGGTCGCCTTGGTCTTCTGACTGTCCTCCTTCCAAGCAGACACTAGCTCTGTGTCCTTCTTCCCGAGGGCCTCCTTCATGGTGTCTAAAGAAATAAAAGCCATGTGTCTCTTAACAAGTTGAATATTTTTTCTACAAACATCTCATAAAGTAATCTCAATCGGATAAGGAGAAAGAACAAATGGTAAGGCAGTCGGATGTGATGTGCTTACCTCCGAGTGAGCGCTTCTCCTGCTCCAGGCGCGTTCTTAACCTTCTCGGACTCAAGGTTGATGCGCAGGCCCCGCACGTCCTTCTCCATGGCATTGTAGTGGATCTCGAGCTCGCAGACACGCTTCCAACAAGAAACACGAACACAAAAAAGATATCACCAAATTTTAGTAAAAGAAACTCTAAGACTCCTGCCGAGTGAAACAGTCAACGACAGTCTTGAGGACTACACAGAGTGGGTGCGCTCAGCGCCCCCCACTTGAAGGATAAGTGGTCGGATGCTTCCACAATATAGCAACCGGTTCTACACCCTCACGGTCTACATCGAATCGATAAAGAAAGAAAGACTCCCGCTGACTTCATCGGTCGACGGCAGTCTCGGGGATTACACCTAGTGGGTGCACTCAACGTGTACCCACTGGAAGAACACCCAGTGGGTGTGCCCCGTGCAAACTCACTCGAGAAATAAAACAAAAAAGCACATGCACACAAAAACTCCCGACCAAGAATGGTAGCAATGAGAGTACATACTCACACATTCTTCTTCAGTGCATCGTTGGTGTCGTACGCCTCCTTCCGTCGATCGTTCATCAGCTCCAGCTAGATTAGGGCCTCCTTGCTCGCGCCCACCTAGTCCTCAGAGACGTGGTGCAGTGTGAAAATGCTAGCCGGTGTAGGGGTCGATGAAGGAACATATGAGCCGTCTCCGAATGAGGCTCCGGCCTTTGGAGTGGTGCCATGCACTGGATTCGAAGCCTCGACAGGAGAAGTCCTGGTCACTCGGGTGGGGGGGGGGACATCATGCATCATGACCTCCTTGTAGATGGAAGGGTTTGGCAGGTTGACCATGTCATCCTAGTCAAGCTCAATCACCTCAGGCAGCCCTTCAAACGTTGAAGATTATTCAGACGGCGACGGGAGAAAACATAACTTTCAAATGAAACCCAAGCAAGTTCAAATGTTACCTTTCGAAGATGCGACGTCGGCCTCGGTCGGGACCTTCCTCGGGGACTTGGGATCGAGTGAAGCGGTTGAGGTATCAACTCTTCGACAAAGCCATTCAAGAAATTATATCACTCGGCCAACAGTCAAAAAATACTAGTTAAAGTGGAAATGACGCACAGTGAAAGCACTTACGTTGATGCCACAGACAAGCTCACTTTGATCTACGGCAGAACTGCCTTCCACGCTTGGCAGTCATCGTCTTGGGCTGCTTGTCTGCATTTTCAAGCGATGCCGCAGGCTCACTCCACCCCTACTTCGAGACGGAGGTCGGAATAGCCAACATGGTCGACTTGGTGGCACTCCGGGCCTTGGCGCTGCCACCATCGGCCGTAGGTCTTGGCGCGCATTGGAGTGGGTCTCTACCGGGACGTCCTAAGAAAGGGAGGACTTCGTTTGGTCTCCATCCTCCGAGTCGTTGTTTCCCCAGACTCCTCGTCATTGTCATCATCATCATCCTCGCCTCCTGAGCTATCTGGATGCTCAGCATCACTCGCCATGTTCAGGGGCGCGCGGTCGATGGTCGGCGCCAGGCTGATCATCATTGTGAAACTCTGTCGAGTGAAAAGAACAATTTCGAGTCAAAAAGCGGATAAATAACAACAATAACATCACTCGGATGAACCGATTTTTAGATTACCTCAATCGACGGATTCTTCATAGAGAAAGGGGCACCAGCCTGGTCCCTCTAGGGTTGTCGCGGGCCAGGGTGATGGCCATTGGTTTCGCCTCAAGCGCCTTTGCCTCGAACTCCTTCGGGTGAGTTCACGTGGAGTCATTCGGCCCCTCATACAACCACATGGGATGGGCCCTGGCATGCAGGGGTCGAATCCTTTGCTGGAAGAAGACCTCCAGCACATCCATTTTGTTAATGCCCGTCTGCACCAACGCAACCAAAGCAATCACCAAGAAATCCACCTCCGTCCTCTCCTCCTTGGACATGGTCAGGGAAGGCACTGACCGCACTCGCTCCGCCGAGTATGGAGGGAGGCCTGACTAACCATTACTGACTGGGACGTCCTCACAATAAAACCACGAGTCTTGTCAACACTTGATCAAGTCCGAGAATGACATTTCAGGAAATCTCCCCTTCCCCCTAAGCTTGATACCTAAACCCCCGCATAACTGGACTACATTTGTTTTCTCCCCTGTCCGAGAGGACTTCTTCACAGTCATTGATGACCCACAAGTATAGGGGATCAATCATAGTCCTTTCAATAAGTAATATTGTCAAACCCAACGAGGAGCACAAGGAAATGACAAACGGTTTTTAGCAAGGTAATTTCTGCAAGTACTCAAATAGTGGTAACAAATTGCTTGATAGCAAGATAATTGTAACAAGTGACAAGTAGCAATGGTAGAAATAGGTGGAGCGAAATAGCCCAATCCTTTTGTGGCAAAGGACGGATCGGAGTGGTTTCTTATAATAGGCAAACATTCTTGAGGGCACACGAGAATTTCATCTAGTCACTTTCGTCAAGTCTGGTTAATTCGTGTACGGTACTTTGATAATTTGATATGTGGGTGGACCAATGCTTGGGTTCTGTTCTTACTTGAACAAAGCTTCCACTTATGATTAACCCTCCCGCAAGCATCTGCAACTACGAGAAAAACTATTAAGAACAAATTCTAACCATAACATTAAACATAGGAATCCAAATCAGCCCCTTACGAAGTAGCGCATAAACTGGGGTTCAAGTTTCTATCACTCTCGCAACCTACTATCTAATTACTACTCCACAACGCATTCCCTTAGTCCCAAAGATGGTGAAGTATTATGTAGTTAACGTTCACATCACACCACTAAGGCAATCACAACATTCACATCATTAAAATATCAAATGAATATCAACTTCACATGACTACTTGCAACATGACTTCTCCCATGTCCTCAAGAACAAAAGTAACTACTCACAAGGGATAAACATGCTCGTGATGAGAGAGGTATTAAATAGCATATTGTATCTGAACATATGATCTTCCGCCAAATAAACCATGAAGCATCAACTACAAGATGTAATCAACACTACTAGTCAAACGCCAGGTACCAATCTGTGGTTCTGGTACAAGATTGATCACAAGAGATCAACTAGGGTTTTAAGAGGAGATGGTGCTCATGAAGATTGGCCTCCCAAGATGAGAGGGTTGTTGGTGATGACGTTGGCCTTGATTCCCCCCCCCCCCCGAGAGGGAAGTTCCTCCGGCGCAATCGCTCCGCTCGAGGGGAAAAGTGCTCGTGCCCAGGTTTCGTCTAGAGATGGCGGCGCTTCATCCCGAAAGTCTCTCCTGATTTTTTAGGTCAAAAGAGAATTTATACGAGAAGATGGTCGCCATAGGTGGGCCAGGGGGGCACTACCCACCAGGCCGCGCCAGGGGGGCTGGCATGTCGTGGTGCCTAGTGGGCACCTGGTAGCTCCCCTGCGGTAGTTCTTTCCTCCAGTATTTTTTATTTATTCCAAAATAAATCTCCACGAAGTTTCAACCCATTTAGAGACGTGCAGAATATGTATCTTTGACGTAGCTTTTTCAGGTCCAGAATTCCATCTGTCGGCATTCTCACTCTTAATGTAAACCTTGTATATTATGAGAGAGAAGGCATTAGAATTACTCCACAAAGTTGTATAATGCATAAAAATACTAAAAATAATAGTAACAAAACATGGTGCAAAATGGATGTATCAACTCCCCCAAGCTTAGACCTTGCTTGTCCTCAAGCAAAAGCCGATAACGAAAATCATGACCACATGCTTTGAGAGAGAGGTGTTGTTAAAAAAAAAATACGAACATAGTAGCATCATGCTCATTATTATAACAGCAAATAAACTTTATAAAATACTTTATCCCAACATTTTCATCATATAACATTCATTATAAGAACTTTTCATAAACTGCCAACGATTCATCACATCGTCGAAGTATGAAGCATAAACTCTTTTGAGAACTAACAAACTATGTTTTCATTCGACTTTGCAACACAATTCATCATATTTTCAGGAAGGGTCACATATCGGAGCTTTTAAGCAAGTCTACATAGTAAACCATCATTTAGTCTTCTATGATTGCTAACATTCATTGCATACATATGAACAAAAGATTTCAACCGGACACATAGAAAGATAGGGGCTTATAGTCTACCCTCCCAACGTATTCACCTCAAGGGTGATGTCAACAATAATAACTCATGACCACCCACATTCAACTGCATATATATGTCTAGATCTTTCCCCACCATATGATGTTTGCAAAGGAGAAAATAAAAATGAGTAGAGAAGGATACTCTGACTCTTGCATAAAAGTAAAAGATAGGCCCTTCGTGGAGGGAACGAGAGGTGGTAATGCGCTTTTTGGTTGTATGCCAAATCTCTTAGTGCAAAGGAACGTTATGTTATATTTCCCCTTGTGATGGCAACCTTTATTATGTGGTTCGTCTCTTTTATTATCGCCATCACAAGTTTGTACACTACTTAATTTCCTTTACACTAAATGATCAAACATGTTTAGAAGCAATTTTTATTGCTTTGTGCACCGATGACAACTTACTTGAAGGATCTTACTCAATCCATAGGTAGGTATGGTGGACTCTTAAAACATGGATTTGGATTTAAGGTTTTGGATGCACAAGTAGTATCTTTACTTAGTGCGAAGTTTTGGCTAGAAAAGATATTGGGCAAGCACCACATGTTAGAGGATCTATAACAATATCACTTCTATGTGAATGTGAACAAACATAAATCATCATGTTGTCTTCCTTGTCAAATGTTAACAGTTTTGGCATACTATAATTAATGGGGGCTCAGAATCATAAAAGATGTCAAGGATAGTGTATTTGCATGTAAATCTTCTCTTCCCTGATTAATTCTTTCATGTGTTGCATCAACGACCAATGCTATGTTTGTCAACCTTCAAAAATTTTTACCACTTATACTTTTCCTTATGTGGTGTCACTACTTACTATAAGATTAGCATATGATATTTTTCATTATTTTCCTTTATTTTAATTGCATCGAGAAAGTAAAGAACCAAAACTCAAACTAAACATTATTATATAATTATCACTCAATTACATAGATAGATGGATAGATCACGAAACTAGCACTCGAAAAGATGGATCGAACTAAACTTTTATTTGACTAAATCACGAAATAACTAAAGATCAAACTAAGATGGATAAAGATAATAAGAGTGACGGTGATACGATACGGGGGCACCTCCCCCGAGCTTGGCAGAAGCCAAGGGGAGTGCCCATACCCATGTACTCAAGTCTCCTTCTTTGGTGATGAAGATGAAGGTGGTGGTGATGTGTTTTTATTCTCCAACTTGCGTCTCAGGCTGAAATTATTCTCCCTCGGATCCTCATTCTCCAACTCCAGCTTTAATATCTTTTCACATAATTTCGCTTTGCTCTCCTACAGAAAATAGGATGGGATAAATTGGACCTTAGATTTATACTTGTTGGGAATACTTGACTTCTTGAATTCGACGTGCATATCTCCGGGTTGAGGGAGTGGATCTTCATCTTCCTCATAGATACCCCCTTTGCTTCCTTCATATCCTCGTATTCCTCCTCTGTAGTCCAGCCATAGTAATCCACCTCTCCATAGACCTTAGGGTTTGTGATGAAATCAGCGTTCTAGCTGTATCCCTCCGACTCTTGAGATGACATAATTTCAGATCTGCCAGGAAAAACAACACGGAACAAGAGCAGAGAATTTCTCCTTGGTACTCGGGTCAAATCATCGGGAGGTATATACAGATAATTTTTATACAAGGAAATATGTGTCGCACAAGAAAACGGAGCCAGGAAGGTGCCCGAGGGGCCCACTACCTACCAGGACGCCCCACGGGGGTTGGCGTGCCCTCGTGCCTAGTGGGCATCTGGGTTGCCTTCCCGTGTGTTTATCAATTCCATAATTTTTCTAAAATTCCAAAACTAACAGAAAATATTTTTGCGGATTTTTCGGAGTCCGTTTACTTACCATATCACATACCTCTTCATTTCAAGGGTTCTATAGTGTTCTGGAAAGGTCTCTTGTATGTGTTCCTCCATTGTCATGGTTTGAATAATATTTGTTTCAACATTAATTGGTGTACCTGAAATATAGTGCCTTACTGTTTGTCCATTGACCACCTTCGGGTTAGTGCCTTCGTGATTATTGATCTTAATAGCTCAAGACCGATAAACTTCTTCGATGATATATGGTCCTTCCCATTTGGAGAGAAGTTTTCCTCCAAAAAATCTAAGATGAGAATTGTACAATAAAACATATTCACCAAATTTAAATTCTCGCTTTTGGATTCTTTTGTCATGCCATCTTTTAGCAGTTTCTTTGAATAGTTGGCATTTTCATAAGCTTGGGTTCTCCATTCATCTAATGAACTAATATCAAATAACCTCTTTTCACCGGCAAGTTTGAAATCATAGTTGAGTTCTTTAATTGCCCAATAAGCTTTATGCTCTAACTCAAGAGGTAAAGGACATGTTTTCCCAAAAGCCATTTTATACGAAGACATGCCCATAGGATTTTTATAAGCTGTTATGTAGGCCCACAATGCATCATCTAATTTCTTGGACCAATTCTTTTGGGACCTATTGACGGTCTTTTGCAATATTAATTTTATTCATCTATTGGTTAATTCTACTTGACCACTAGATCGAGGATGATAGGGAGATGCAATTCTATGGTCAAAGTCATATCTAGCAAGCAACTTACAAAAAGTACCATGGAGAAAATGTGAATCACCATCAGTCATTAAGTATCTAAGGACTCCAAAAAGTTGGAAAATAACTTCCTTAAGCATTCTAACAAAGGTGTTATGATGAGCACTGTTGGTTGGAATAGCTTCTACCCATTTAGTGACATAATCAACAACATCCAAAATATGTTTATACCAATTAGAGGAAGGAAAAGGTCCCATATAATCAAATGGCCAAAAATCAAATGGTTAAATAACAAGTGAATAATTCATAAGCATTTCCTAACGTCTACTATTATTACCAATTCTTTGACGTTCATCACAAGAGAGGACAAATTTACGAGCATCTTTGAAAAGAGTAGGCCAATAAAATCCAGACTTTAATACCTTGTGTGCAGTTATATTACCCACATGGTGTCCTCCATAAGCCTCGGAGTGACACTTGGGAAGGATTTGTTCCAGTTCATGCTCAGGTATACAAGGTGAAATAATACCATCTACTCCCTCTTTATACAGATGTGGGTCATCCCAAAATTAATGTCTCAAATCAAATAAGATTTTTTTTTCTTTTGCGGATAGGTGAAACTATGTGGTATGTATTTAGCAACAATGTAATTAGCATAATCTAGAAACCATGGTGTGTTCTCAGAAACATTGACCATAACTAGTTGTTCATCAGGGAAGCTATCGTCAATAGGTAGTGGGTCATCAAGAACATTTTCTAACCTAGAGAAGTTATCAGCTACGGGGTCCTGAGGTCCTTTCCTATCAATGATATGCAAATCAAATTCTTGTAACAAAAGAACCCACCTAATAAGTCTAGGTTTAGCATATTTCTTTTCCATAAGATATTTAATAGCAGCATGATTAGTGTTAACAATTACTTTAGAATCAACAATGTAAGATCTGAATTTATCACAAGCAAATACAACTGCTAAGAATTCTTTTTGAGTGGTAGCATAACTTTTTTGGGCACTATCTAGAATTTTACTAGCGTAATGGATAACATTTAATTTCTTATTAACTCTTTGTCCTAGAACAACACAAGCATCATAGTCACTAGCATCACATATAATTTCAAAAGGCAAGTTCCAATCACTTGGTTGCACAATAGGTGGAGAAGTTAAAGTGTTCTTAAGTGTTTCAAAGCATTCTACACAATCATCATCGAAAACAAAAGGAACATCCTTTTGTAATAAATTAACGAGAGGCCTAGAAATTTTAGAGAAGTCTTTAATAGACGTCCTACAGAAACCAACATGAGCAAGCAAACTACAGATAACTATAATATATTTAGGACATGGCATCTTCTCAGTTGCATCAACTTTAGCCTTATCCACCTCAATACCCCGTTTGGAAATTTTATGACCCAAGACAATACCTTCATTTACCATAAAGTGGCACTTCTCCCAACTCAAGACAAGGTTAGCTTGCTCACATCTGTACAAAACTCGATCAAGGTTTCTTAAGAAATCATAAAAAGAAGTTCCATAAACGGAGAAATCATCCACGAAAACTTCAGCAATCTTTTCATAAAAATCAGAGAATATAGCAGTCATACATCTTTGAAAGGTAGCAGGTGCATTGCATAATCCAAAAGGCATACGTCTATAAGTATAGGTTCCAAAAGGACAAGTAAAGGTGGTTTTCTCTTGATTAGCTTGTGACACAGGTATTTGAGAGGAACCAAAATAACCATCTAGCAAGCAAAAATGTGTGTGCTTCGATAATCTTTCTAGCATTTGGTCTATCAAAGTTAAAGGATAATGATATTTCCTAGTAGCCTTGCTTAATTTTACAAAATAAATTACCATTCTATAGCCAGTCACAATTATTTGTGGAATGAATTCATTTTAATCATTAGGAACATCAGTAATACCTCCTTTATTGGGAACAAAATAAACGAGACTTACCCATCTACTATCAGCTATGGGATAAATTATACCTGCTTCCAGAATCTTTATTATTTCATTTCTTACCACTTCTTTCATTTTGGGATTCAGTCTTCGTTGGTGATCACCAACGGGTTGAGCATCTGGTTCCATATTAATCTTGTGTTGACAAAGAGTGGGATGAATACCCTTAAGATCACCAAGAGTATATCCAATAGCACATCGGTGCTTCCTTAAAGTTTTTAACAATCTTTCTTCTTCGTTCTCTATAAGGTTAGCACTGATAATAACAGGATATATATTCTTTTCATCAAGATAATCATATTTCAAAGTGTTAGGTAATTGCTTTAATTGAAACACAGGATCACCCTTGGGTGGAGGAGGACCTCCTAGAGTTTCAACATGCAAGTTATGTTTAAGGATAGGCTTTTGCTCGAAGAACATATTATCTAGTTCATTTCTTTCATGCATATGCATATCGTTTTCATGGTCTAGAAAATATAGTTCTAATAGATAAGTAGGAGGAATGGCAATGGAAGCAAGACCCAATTGCTTCATGTTTACTAGGCAATTCTTTATCATGGGGTTGTTTATTGAACTTGGGGAAATGAAACTCATGAGACTTACCACCAAAATTAGCACCGATAGTTTCCTTTTGTAATCTATTTGAGAATTGATAGTGTTTAAGAAGTTCTACCAAATATAAAGGGACCAAAATCATCTTATAGTGAGCCAAGTACTAGAAAATTAGTAGGGTACTTTACTTATCCACACAAGACTTCAACATCTCTAACAATCCCAAGTCGTGTGATGGTGTCTCTATCAGCAATTTTAATAATAACATCTATGTCTTCTATTTCAGCGGGTGTTATCTCATGCATAATTTCTTGATATAAGGTAAAAGGAATAGCACTAACACTAGCACCCATATCACATAAACCATGATAGCAATGATCTCCTATTTTGATTAAAACGACAGGCATGCCAACAACGGGTCTATTTTTATCTTTAGTATCAGGTTTGGCAATTCTAGCAGCCTCATCACAAAAATAAATAACATGTCCATCAATATTATCGACCAAGAGATCTTTGACCATAGCAGTATAGGTTCTACCTTGATTTCCTCAAAGGGTTTGGTTGTTCTAACATAACTTTTGTTAACCACGGCCGAAGCTTTAGCATGTTCCTTTATCCAAACAGGGAAAGGTGGTTTCCCCATATAAGCACTAGGCACAAGTGGGTCAAGATTGTAAACGATAGTTTAACCCTCAACTTTAATTGGTTCTCCCACTTTTCATTTAATAGGTGGATGATATTGAAACCATTTCTCTTTAGGGAGATCAACATGAGTAGCAAAGGTTTCACAAAATGAGGCTACTATCTCATAGTCAACTCCATATTTAATGCTAAAATCATTGAAAGCATCGGTATTCATAAAAGATTTGACCTAACTCTTTACCTTCATCGAGTTCCCATTCTTTAGTGTTGCGTTTAAATATTTCCAAAACATCCCACCTGAATTCCATAGTCTTCTTCATAAAAGAACCAGAACAAGAAGTATCGAGCATGGTTTGATCATTACGAGAAAGCGAGTCATAAAAATTATGAATTATAATTTCCCTCATGAGCTCATGATTGGGGCATGAATATAACATTGACTTTAGCCTCCCCCAAGCTAGAGCGATAGTTTCTCCTTCACGAGGCCAAAAACTATAGATGAAATTCCGATCACGATGAACAAGGTGCATAGGATAATTTCTTTGGTGAAACTCCAATTGCAATCGATTCTAGTTCCAAGATCATGTATCATCGCATAGCTTGTACCATTTCAATGTTTCCCCCCTCAAACATAAACGAAAAACCTTCTTCTTGACTTCATCTATGGATAAAAATGCAAGCTTAAATAATCCACAAACTTCGTCCACATAGACTAGGTACATATCGGGATGTTTTGTTCCATCTCCTACATAAGGATTAGCTAGTAGTTTTTCTATCCTACCCGAAGGAATTTAATAATAATAATTTTTAGTACGTTCAGCAGGTTGAGGGACAACTCTTGGTGTTTTCGAATGATGTGAAGATACCCCGAACAAACCCCTAAAAGGATTACTTTCCATAGTGAAAAGTAACAGTAAATTTCAGCACATATATAAATTTTCCCTTACCAAAGGTGCAACCTTCCCCGGCAACGATGCCAGAAAAGAGTTTTGATGACTCACAATTATAAGGTATCAATCATAGTCCTTTCGATGAGTAAGAGTGTCGACCCCAACGAGGAGCAGAAGGAAATGACAAGCAGTTTTCAGCAAGGTAATTTCTGGAAGCACTGAAGTAGCAGTAACAAGTTGTTTGATAGCAAGATAATTGTAACAAGTGAAAAGTAGCAATAGTAGAAATAGGTGCAGCAAGATAGTCCAATCCTTTTGTGGAAAGGACAGGCCAGAACGGTTTCTTATAATAGGCAAAGCGTTCTTGAGGGCACACGAGAATTTCATCTAGTCACTTTCGTCATGCAGGGTTAATTCACATTCGGTACTTTGATAATTTGATATGTGGGTGGACCGGTGCTTGGGTGTTGTTCTTACTTGAACAAACCTCCCACTTATGATTAACCACTCCCCCCCCCCGCAAGCATCCGCAACTATGAGAAAAGTATTAAGAATAAATTCTAACCATATAATTAAACATAGGGATCCAAATCAGCCCCTTACGGAGTAGCGCGTAAACTAGGGTTTAAATTTCTGTCAGCTTCGCCACCCACCATCTAATTACTACTCCATAATGCATTCCCTTGGGCCCGAAGATGGTGAAGAGTTATGTAGTCAATGTTCACATAACACCACTAAGAGAATCACACCATTTACATCATCAAAATATCGAACGAATATCAACTTCACATGACTTCTCCCGTGGCCTCAAGAACAAAAGTAACTACTCATGAGTGATAAACATGCTCATGATCTCAGAGGTATTAAATAGAATATTGGATATGAAGACATGATCTTCCACCAAATAAACCATGAAGCATAAACTACAAGATGTAATCAACACTATTAGTCACACCCAAGGTACCAATCTGAGGTTCTGGTACAAGATTGAGCACAAGAGATGAACTGGGGTTTTGAGAGGAGATGGTGCTAATGAATATGTTGATGAAGATTGGCCTCCCCAAGATGAGAGGTTTGTTGGTGATGATGATGGCCTCGATTTCCCCCTCTAGGAGGGAAGTTCCTCCGGCAGAATCGCTCCGCCAGAGGTCAAAAGTGCCCCTGCCCAGGTTCCACCTTGAGACGGAGGCGCTTTGTCCCGAAAGTCCTCTCCTGATTTTTTTCAGGTCAAAAGAGAATTTTTATAAGAAGATGGTCACCAGAGGTGGGCTAGGGGGGAACTAGCCACCAGGCCGCGCTAAGGTGCTCGCGCGCCCTAATGCCTAGTGGGCACGTGGTAGCCTCCCTCTGGTACTTCTTTCCTCCGGTATTTTTTTATTTTTTTCGAAAATAAATCTCCATGAAGTTTCAACACATTTGGAGATGTGCATAATAGGTATCTTTGATGTAGCTTTTCGGGTCCAGAATTCCATTTGTCGGCATTCTCCCTCTTTATGTATAATGCATAAAAAACATGAGAGAAAAGGCATTAGAATGATAATATTATGAGAGAAAAGGCATTAGAATTACTCCACAAATATATTATGAGATAAAAGGCATTATAATTACTCCACAAATACATTATGAGAGAAAAGGCATTAGAATTATTCCACAAAGTGGTATAATGCATAAAATTACTAAAATAACAGTAAAAAACATGATGCAAAATGGACGTATCAGTCATCACTCGGTAGGTGAAGAGCCGCTTGAACAACTCCCACTGGGTTGACAACTAAGGAAATTCTCCCAGAGGGAAACAAAAGAGGCCAAGTAGGGGATAACATCGGGGGGGTGATGAAGTTATGATCCATAGAAATCGAGAAAATCGCGGAAGAAAGGATGTGGGGAAAAACCTCGCTCGATGTGGCTCAGTATGAGGACCCGCTCGTCCCCCTGCAGGGAGGGCTCTAGATGGGCCTCCTCCGGTAGCCGCCAGCTTCTGTTGGACAAGATCTATTGGCTCTCCACCTCCAGCAAGCGGTTCCTTGGGACGACCGAACCCATCCAATCGACATGGATCCAGCCCATCGGTGCTCTGGCACTCGAGGAGGATCCGCACGAGCCCTTCTTTGATCGTTCAACTTTCGCAATCGAGCTCCTCGTCATCTCACGCGGCGGGGCTTGGTCGGAGCGAGTGGTGGTGAAAGGCAGTGCAGGGGGCGTTTGGGCAAAGTGGCAGGAGGGAGCATGAGTAGAAGAACCAGATCTCAAACTCTCTCCCTCTCTTCGCACACTACACTTATAGCCTAGCCGGGAAAATCTACAGTTGTCAATCAGCGATGAGCGAGAGATCTGCAAAATCCCATGAATAACATATATGTGGCACGTGGTGGAAATTCCCGCACGATGATTGAGGCACCATGTGATGATGAGTTGATGGATATACTTCTCGCCCCTCGTTGGTTTCCCCAAGTGGAAGGTGGAGATGTAGTCACCAGCAGATTTCCCTTACACACGGACTGTAAGGTTTATCGAACCAGGAGGACTCCAAGGATCAACAAGTAGGTGTCCGCTGCTCTGGCGCTAGCAGAAGACGTGGACCTGCACACACAACAAATAAGTATGCTCCCAACAAGTTCGGAAGGGGTTGTCAATCTCTCCGGCCTTGTAGTTTGCAAAGGGTCAATCCACAAGCGGGAATAGTGATAGTGATTGCAACGGAAAAGTAAATAAAAATAGTAAATGGTGGAGGTGTAAACAATGGTGGTAATATGGACCAGAGTCACATGATGTGCACTAGTGATGTCTCTCTCCCGAAAGACGATAAACAACTATGCTGGGTAAACAAATTACAGCTGGGCAATTGACAGAATTATAAACGCACCGCAATGCTAATCATGCTACTAGAAAGTTAGAGGCTCAAAAGTAATGGGCAGTACGCCAAGACAAGTAGACCCTTTATCCATCACCATCTACTCTCTAATCATCGACCTTGAGATATCTATCTAGAACATCTTGCTGGTATTAAGTTGCAAGCCCCACCCAAAGTGTAAACTCAAAGCAACGGACAACTGCATTAACGAACTTTGCGTAAGGTAAACAATCCTTCCAACCGTGGTCACAAGCACCGTTGTTTTCTGCCTGGTGTAAACAACACATCCCCTAGTCTCATGTTTCTGTCACTCAAGTTAGACATCAGGGGGCATGAACCCACAATCATGCATAACGCTCCCTCTTGGAGTTACAATCTACTACTCTGCCAAAGCAATAAAAGCAACGGAGAACATGCATGAATTACTCAAGAACATAATATAAAAGAATAACCAAATATATAACTCATCACAATCTGAACATAATCTCATAATCCATTGGAACCAGCAAACCAAGCATAGCAACAGCAGGTAAATTACATAAACGTCTTGATCATGTAGGGCAGCTCACAAGGGCTAAGCATTGAAGCACAAGATTGGCGAGAATACAACACATAGCTACTGGTGATGGACTCATGGTCCAAGGAGGACTACTCACGGCATGTCCGGGAAGCGTCCATGGTGGTGGAGAAGCTCCCGAAGGTTAATCCTCCCTCCGGCAGGGTGTCGGGAAGAGTTCTTCTGGCGCTCCTGATCTCGGAAGCGCTGCGGCAATGGAGTGATGGAGAAATTCGCGATTCTGGATATTCACCCACGTGAGGTAAATATAGGACGAAGGAGGGCACCAGAGGAGGTGGGCCCCACCCAGGCGACCTGGTTGCGTGGCCAGGAGGGGTGTTGTGCAGGGAGGCCACCTGGGCAGGCCCTGGCCCACCTTTGGTGCTCGTGAAGCTTCCGTCACACTGATTTTTATATATTTTTCTCGGGATTTATGGGACTATGTAAATTGGGGTAAAAGTCCCTGCAAAAAAGACATCAGCAGACAGAACCTGGCACTGGGTGCACTGAGTTAGTAGGTTAGTCCAAATATGTGTAAAAAGGTATAGAAGTGTAGCAAAACATATAACAATGTCACCCAAAAGATCATGGAACAAACAGAAATTATAGATACATTTGGGACGTATCAACATCCCCAAGCTTAATTCCTGCTCGTCCTCGAGTAGGTAAATGATAACACAAATAATTTCTGTGGTGACATGCTAACACACATATAAGAACTTCAAAGTAAAGCAAGTAAGATATGCAATTCAATTTAATACAATAACAAGCAAGAGTCAATGTTTAGTATTGAAATTAGCAAAGTAAGAACATAAAGGTGCAAGAGCTCTCGCTGTCCGTGACTCGAATGTCTCCAAATGGTGTTTGCATGCAAGAAGTGGGATATGAGTTTAGAGCATAAAAAATATTTTGTAATCTAATTGAGAACTCAATCTACTAAAACATCACACTTGGTCTCCTTCAGAATCTTATTTTGACTCATCCCGAGACCACTAGTCAGGCACAAGTAAAAATGATCCTCTCCCTTTAGACTTTGAGCACTCATGCAATGGATGAGCGCAAGCAAGATATGTTCGCACTTAGGATGGCAAAGAGAATAATGATGGGGAAGGAAGACAAAAAGGGTGTGAAAGGCTCACATCAATGAGGACAACCATAGGCGAGAGAAAGCCAAATGATAGATATGATGTGAGGAGTAGGGATTGCCATACAACGGATGCACATATGAGCTAAGGTAAGCTCCCCAATAGAACTAGTGGGGTGCATCCAAGTTTCTTGCTCATGAAGACCTAGAGCTCATTTGAGGAGGCTCATCATTGGAATATACAAGCCAAGTTCTATAGTGTAAGGGTCCCCACATAGTTATGCATGAATGGTAATCTCTATGGAGTACAAATATAACAATGGAGTACGATTGTGGATCTTTCACAAGGAATAGTAGTGTTGCCCCCTTCTATCTTTTTATTTCTTTTTTCTCTTTTTTTATTTTTTTGTGGCCTCTTTGTCTCTTTCTATTTATCTCTCATTTGTCCTCTTTGGGATCTTTTCATTTTTCCTCTTTGGGATCTTTTAATTTGTCCTCTTTGGGATCTTTCCCTCACTTAAGGGCAACACTCTATATTTTACAAGAATAAAAAGAAGATCTTGACACTTTATAAGAAGTACTCATCATAAAGACAAATGAAAACTATCATGATATATACAAATGTATGCCTCTGTCAGTGTAGCAGGATATGCAATGAAACTAGCGCGTCGTGTAGCAATAATAAGGGCAACGCCCAACTAGCATGTGGCTCCTCGGTCAAGCAAAAGCATGTATGACATGATGATCAAGTCATGAGATGGTGGATGTTGCATGGCAATGTATCTCGAAAAGGCTATGGAAATGCCTTAGTGGGTAGGTATGGTGGTTGTTTTGAGGAAGGTTATAATGAGGCTTATGATTACAGAGCGTATCATGCCAAGGGTTTGGATGCACCGGTGAAGTTTGCACCAACTCTCAAGATGGGAAAGGGCAATGCACGGTACCGAAGTGGCTAGCAAAATATGGATGGTGGAAGTGCCAACAATCGAGTACTCGCATTAGTCCGAAGAACTCATGCACTTATTATCGGTAACTCTCTATCTAGTCAGGAGATTCACAAAGAGACAAGTACCCCAAGGAGGAGTGTTTGGGGGTTTGGTTATCCTTGCGCATTCTCGACCCATGATAACGTGAGGGTACTCTATATATTCCAACCCCTCCAGAGGTTAGCGATACATCTAGTAGCTAAAGTTCTCAACTAATTTTTTAGTTTTTGAAAATACACACGGATTTCCCAAAATACGACACCTATCACTAATAGGCTCAAGCTCTTGACACCAATAGTACAAACATTACTCAAAACAATACCTCAAAACTATTGCAAGTTACTACTATACTTAAATAGAAACCTCAGTTGCCTACTCATGCAAGACACACAACTCAGTGCAACAAGCCAACTCTCTAAACAAGATAAGCATGATAACTCAATAGAGTTTAAAAAGCAACCTAAATAAAATCCATTAAAATATAAAGCATGAAAACTAAGAGCTAAGCATGACAACTGCTATGAAAGGATAAAGAACACACAAAAAAGATAAGTATGAAAACCTATGTTGTGTTCTAGGGTGGAGTGGAGCATGTTTCTCTCCCAAACAAAGAAGGCTAGGTTCCAACTTTTTATGAACAGCAATAAAAACTATAAAAACTAAAAAGTAAAGTGCTGGATGCTCCAAGCATAGCACATAACATATGAAGTGATAAAAATATAGCATGGAGAAGGACGAACTGATGATTGTTGATGGAGAAGGGGATGCATGGGGGAATCCCCAATCTTAGACGCTTGAGTGTCCTTGAATATTTCTTGGGTGCATGGGGGCATACCCAAGCTTGAGCGCTTGACACTCATGTTTCTTCTTTCATCATCTTCCATCGCATACTTGAAAACTCCCTTCATATGGAACTCATCATAAGCTGATTAGAGTGGTTAGTGCCCATAGTAAATAATTTATTATCTACTAGAAATAAAGATTTTCAGGAAGAGCTACTGTTTCTCAAGATTGCTAAAAGGTTTTTGCAAAGGAAAAGCAAGCTTAAGATTTGCAAAGCAATGAAAACGCAAAACAGGGCAGAATCTGGGAAAAACAGAACATCAGGTAGTAAATATTTTTTTCGGGCACTTCTGCATCTCAAATCAAAAAACTCAGAACACATGCCAGAAAGACAATTTTATAGAGAACACTGTAAACAACATTCAGATTAAAAATATGATCTGGTTATTTTTAGCGAATTTTTCCGTCAGACAGACAGAATCTGTTTCTGGACACCATGTCATAACTTTTGAACTTTCTTGCAATCGGAGGCTAAAACTTGGCACAAAGCTTGAAAATAAAGATACAATGATGTTGCTGAAGTAGTAACAAGCGCCAAGACCACTAAAACTGAAAGTAAAAACAAATTGGATTGCCTCCCAACAAGCGCTTTCTTTAATGCCTTTGAGCTAGGCATGATGCAAAAAGATCAAATTGTATCAATTGGACCATCACAAAGATCATCAAAAAGCTCTTCAATAGTACAAGTAATCTTAAGAGGACTCTCAAAGATAGGATTAGTGGCAACACTTCTAGGAACAAAAGCAAAGGTAGTAAGACCAATTGGAATTTCATTTCTAATTCTATTTAAGAGAGGTATCTCTTCCAAGATCTTCACAGTTTCAACACCGCTAGCAATAGGTATACTCGTTTTGGGTTGAGGAACCTTGGGTACGTGAACAAACTTAGGTTCCTTAATTGTGGGGGTTTATACCTTTTTAGTCTTGATGGAGGATAGAGTAGTTCCTAAAGTTTCAATAATATCCTCGATCTTATCAATCCTAGAAGGATCCACATAATAGGATTTAAAGGTCTCCAAAGTTTTGTAAATTTTGTGCATGGAGCTATCAAGTCTATTTAAATTCCCTTGAATCCTATGATCTACTTCATTTATTTTACTCATGCTTGGCATCTTTAGCTCTCTATTTTCAAGTTTACTCATAATGTGAGCTAAAGTGATATCATCCTCTATGTCAAAAATAGGTGGGATTCCAACAAGATTTTCCATAACGTTAAGAGCCTCCCAAACGGGAGCTTCCAAGAAATACCCACATATTGTTGTGTCTAGAACAAACCTATTCCAAGAAGTAATACCAACATAAAAATTTCTAAGAAAAATAGTGGTGGATTGCTTCTTGGTGGCTCTATCTTGAGAATCTTTATATCTATACCAAGCATCTTTCAAACTTTCTCCAACCCTTTGTTTGAAGGTAAGTATCTCTCCTTCGGGTCCAACACGAAAGGCAAAGGACTTGACATGCTGACTAAACAAAGCAAAGTAACTAAATTTTTGTGGTTTTTGGTATAAGACTCTAAAGCAAAAACTAGAAAGCAAACTAACAAGACTAAAAGCAAATATAAAAGATAGCGTGCAACTCCCTTATCTTGAAGACTGGAGTCCCCGGCAACGGCGCCCGATTTTTGCTTGATGACGAGTTGATGGATATACTTCTCACCCCTCGTTGGTTACCCCAAGTGGAAGGTGGAGATGTAGTCAGCAGAAGATTTCCCTTACCATAGGACTGTAAGGTTTATCGAACCAGGAGGACTCCGAGGATCAACAAGTAGGTGTCCGCTGCTCTAGCGCTAGCAGAAGACGTGGACCTGAACACACAAGAAATAACTTTGCTCCCAACGAGTCTAGAGAGGTTGTCAATATCTTCGGCCTTGTAGTTTGCAAAGGATCAAAACACAAGCGGGAATAGTGATAGTGATTGCAACAGAAAAGTAAATAAAAACAGTAAATGGTGGAGGTGTAAACAATGGTGGTAATATGGACCAGAGTCACATGATGTTCACTAGTGATGTCTCTCTCCCAAAAGACGATAAACAACTATGTTGGGTAAACAAATTATAGTTGGGCAATTGACAGAATTATAAACGCACCGCAATGCTAATCATGCTACTAGAAAGTTAGAGGCTCAAAAGTAATGAGCAGTACGCCAAGACAAGTAGACCGTTTATCCATCAGCATCTACTCTCTAATCATCCACCTTGAGATATCTATCTAGAACATCTTGCTGGTATTAAGTTACAAGCCCCACCCAAAGTGTAAACTCAAAGCAATAACAACTGCATTAATGAACTTTGCGTAAGGTAAACAATCCTTGCAACCGTGGTCACAAGCACCGTTGTTTTCTCCCTGGTGGCAACAGCACATCCCCAAGTCTCATGTTTCTGTCACTCAAGCTAGACATCAGGGGGCATGAACCCACAATCATGCATAACGCTCCCTCTTGGAGTTACAATCTACTACTCGGCCAAAGCAATAAAAAACAACGGAGAACGTGCATGAATTACTCAAGAACATAATATAAAAGTATAACCAAATATATAACTCATCACAATCTGAACATAATCTGATAATCCATCGGATCCCAGCAAACCAAGCATAGCAACAACAGGTAAATTACATAGATGCCTTGATCATGTAGGGAAGCTCACAAGGGCTAAGCATTGAAGCACATGATTGGAGAGAAGACATCACATAGCTACTGGCCATGGACTCATGGTCCAAGGAGGACTACTCACGGCACATCCGGGAAGCGTCCATGGTGGTGGAGAAGCTCCCAGAGGTCAATCCTCCCTCCGGCAAGGTGCTGGGAAGAGGTCTTCTGGCGCTCCCAATCTTGGAAGCGCTGTGGTGGAGGAACGATGGAAAATTCACGATTCTGGATATTCTACGAGGGTTTCTTATCGGAGAGGTAAATATAGGCCGAAGGAGGGCACCAGAGGAGGTGGCCGCCACCCAGGCGACCTGGTGTCTCAGCCAGGAGGGGGCCATGCAGGGAGGTCGCCTAGGTAGGCCCTGGCTCCCCTCTAGCCCACCTTTGGTGCTCGTGAAGCTTCCGTCACGCTGTTTTCTATATATTTTTCTCGAGATTATTGGGACTCTATAAATTGGGGTAAAATTCCCTGCAAAAAAGACATCAGCAGACATACACTGACACTGGGTGCACTGAGTTAGTAGGTTAGTCCAAATATGTGTAATAAGGTATAGAAGTGTAGCAAAACATATGACAATGTCACCCAAAAGATCATGGAACAAACGGCAATTACAGATACGTTTGGGACGTACCACCGTGCCACTTTCTCCACTAGTCGTGATGTCGCCGCTTCGGCACACGCACGCGTCGCCCATATTCAAAACTCGCGAAAATTCTGCGGCATCTCAATCCGAATGGATCCCATAACCACTTGCCAAAAGCGATACGATTCGGTCCGCCGAACACACTGTCCATCTGAAGGACTCAGTTAACTCAGATATGCACGAACATGATCAAGAGAGTTCCTCTCAGACACAAGAAGGATCGGTCCTAGCACTTGCTCGATTACTCGTTGCACTTGGCTTGCATATGCCCGAGTCATTAGGATGTCTCTCCCAAGAGATGACACGAATGATATCGAATGGTGCATAGCTTCCAAGCTAGACCGATCATTTGGGAATCTTTAATCATGAATCTATTGCAAGTTTATTTTGGAACCGAGTGGAAAAGCCCAAGCAACTTTACGAACGCCTTTAGAGCGCTAGAGACACAAGGAAATGTCTTCCACTCAACCAATTAAACCTCAACCAATGCGGGTGCTACTGATGGGGTTACCTACCAGGGGTAGGGTCATGGACCATCCATCCATGGCCCACCTAGGGCCCCACATGATCATTAAAGTCCGAGCAGTACTGATGCAACTCAGATTTTACTCGGACCCCGTAAGGTCAGTCGGACCCCACAAGGTCACTCGGACCCCACAAGGACATGCGCCAGCATTTGAACGGAGAGGAGACATGGACAACATGGGAGTTGCAATGGCCGAGGGACTTAACATATTGCATAAAGCAAAGTGAAGACCGGCGTTACATGTAACACCGTAGTTAGAGTTGTTGTTACTAGTAACTTCTATAGTTATTAGCATTAAACACCCTTGTAATGACACACCGCGGGTCCAGACAAACTCTATATAAGCCGTCTTGGAGCTCTGGCACAACAGTTCAAAACCGTGTTATATTCACACACACACACCCTAAAGCAAACGCTAGCCCCCAGGCACGAGACTTAGGGTTGTTACCTAATTTGAGAAGGGCCCGAACTCATAAACCCGAGTGTTACACCTGCGCTATAGCTAGGCTCCGCCCTCTCATTCGCACCGCTAGTACTATTGTTAGGATAGTTCCCTCGACAAGAACCAAGGTTATCGAACCAACAGGAGTAGCACCAACCCCCGCCTTCGGCGACTACACACAAATAAGCAAACGCTTGCACCCAACGTGGGCAAGAGGGTTGTCAATCCTCTTGGACTCGTTACATAAAAGCAAATGAAGCATGTAGATGATAGTTGATAATTGCAGAATAAATAAAAATTAAATAAAGGCAGCAAGGAAATAAAGGTTTTTGTAAATAAATAAGTGGATAAACCCGGGGGGGCATAGTATCCTCTAGTGGCATCTCTCATGTAGTAAGCATATGGTGGGTAAACAAAATACTATTGGGAAATTGATAGAAAAGCACATAGTTATGCAATATTTATTCACGGCAATGATCATGTGTATGTAGGCATCGCGTCCATAAGCAAATGGGCCAACTCCTGCCTGCACGTATTACAATTACTCCACCCATCGACCGCTATCCAACATGCATCTAGAGTATTAAGTAAAACAGAGCCATGTTTGGACAACAATGACATGATGTAGACAAAGATAACTCAATTAATATGAATCCGCCCCATCATTTTATCCCTAGTGGAAACAATTCAAACACGTTTCTTGTCCCTTTCTGTCACTCGGATATAGAGCATCGCCAGGTTCCACCCACTACAACGCAAACCCTCTTGTTGGAAACATGCCCTACATGCAATAATAAAATAGTTATTTTTATATTTCCTGTTTCAAGATAATTGTTTATTATCCATGCTATAACTGTATTGAATGGAAACATAATTGCATGTGTGGATATATAGACAAAACTGTATCCAAGTGCGTCTCTAGTTGACTAGCCTATTGATCAAGGATGGTTTAGGTTTCCTAGCCATTGACAAGTGTTGTCACTTGATAAGAGGATCACATCATTAGGAGAATGATGTGATGGACAAGACCCAAACTATAAATGTAGCATATGATCGTGTCATTTTGCTGCTATTATTTTCTGCATGTCAAGTATTCATTCCTATGACCATGAGATCATCTAACTTAGTGACACCGGAGGAATGCCTTGTGTGTATCAAACGTCGCAACGTCACTGGGTGACTATAAAGGTGCTCTACAGGCATCTCCGAAGGTGTCCGTTGAGTTAGCATGGATCAAGACTGGGATTTGTCACTCCGTGTGACGGGGCCCACTAGGTAATACAACGTCACAATAAGCCTTGCAAGCAATGTGACTAAGAAGTTAGTCACAGGATCTTGTATTACAGAACGAGTAAAGAGACTTGCCGGTAACGAGATTGAACTAGGTATAGAGATATCGGCAATCGAATCTCGGGCAAGTAACATACCCAAGGACAAAGGGAATAGCATACGGGATTATATGAATCCTTGACATAGAGGTTCAACCGATAGAGATCTTTGTAGAATATGTAGGAGCCAATATGGACATCCAGGTCTCGTTGTTGGTTATTAACCAGGGAGTGTCTCAGGTCATGTCTGCATAGTTCTCGAACCCGCAGGGTCTGCACACTTAAGGTTCAGTGATGTTTCGGTATAGTTGAGTTATAGGTGTTGGTGACCGAAGGTTGTTCAGAGTCCTGGGTGAGATCACGGACGTCACGAGGGTTTTCAGAATGGTCCATAAACGAAGATTAATATATAGGAACTTGGTATTTGGATTCTCGAAGTATTTCGGGCATTACCGCCAGTGTATCGGGAGTGACGAATGAGTACCGGGGGTCCACCAGGTGGGCACACCACTCCCTAAGAGGGCCGCATGGACTTGATGGTGGCGCAACAGCCCTTGATGGGCTGACAAGTCAACCAAAGAAAGCCCACGAGGTAAAAAGTAAAAAAAAAAAGCAAAAGAGGTGGACAACTTGGGGAGGAGTCCTACTCCAAGTAGGATTGGAGGAGGACTCCTCCTTTCCTATTCGGTCGAGCCAAGGGAAGGCTCCCTTGGTTCGCAAGGCTAGCCTCTCCTTCCTCCTATATATACTAGAGGTTTGAGGGTTTTTGAGACACAATTTCAGCCACGTGCTACCCTCTCCTCTGGTTTGTAGTTCTTCCTCTAGATCGGATTTCTGCGGTGCTTAGGTGAAGCCCCGCAGGAATAGATCACCACCATCACCGGTGCACCGTCACGCTGCCGGAGAACTCATCTACTTACCCATCTCTCTTGCTGGATCAAGAGGCGGACATCGTCATCGAGCTGTACGTGTGCTGAACGCGGAGGTGTCGTTCGTTTGGTGCTAGATCGGGACGGATCGTGGGACGGCGGCGATTTGGATCGTGAAGATGTTCCACTACATCGACTGTGTTTCTTAACGCTTCCCGCTTAGCGATGTACAAGGGTATGTAGTTCGTGTGCGTAGGAAATTTTTTGTTTCCCATGCAACGTTCCCCAACACCTCTCACTAAAGATAGATCAATCTAGTTTCCCAAACAAAATCAACAAATTAGAGAGAGAGATTTACGAAGCTATAATAATTATGCAAATAAGAATCATATAATTTAGAGAAGACTCAAATCTTTTATCATGAATAATCTGAACATAAACCCAACATTCTTCGGATCCCAACAAACGCACCCCACAAAGTGATTACATCGAATAGATCACCGCGAAGATGCAGTGAAGTTTGTACAGAATATCAAGAGAGCGAGAGAGACATCTAGGTACTAAATATGGACCCGTAGGTCTGAGGTGAACTATTCACACATCACCATGGGAGCAACAAGGTTGATGCATAGGCCCTCTGTGATCCACCCCCTCCAACAGGGCATCAGAACAGGGCTCCATATGGGCTCACGATGGAACAGAGACTTGCGGAGGCGGAAAAATTGTTTCGGGGTGGACTCTAGGGTTTTGGGGATATATTGGAATTTATAGACCACACACGGGCGTCGGGAGATGCCAGGGGGAACCAGCACACAACAAGGTGTGGCCACACACCCTAGGCGAGCCCTAATGTGTGTTGCCTACCTCGTGCAACCTACGGTCTCCTCCCAAAGCTTCCAAGTCTTCTATTGGTCTAGAACAAATCATCAAAAAGTCTTGTGGCAGTTGGACTTTGTTTGGTACTGTAAACCTGAAAATCCAAAAACATGCAGAAAAGAGCAACTCGCACTAGGCACTGGGTTAGTAGGTTAGTGCTAAAAAATAATATGAATCAGCAAATAAATGCCCAAAAAGTATCCTAGAATGGTAATATTAAAGCATAGAACAATCAAAAATGATAGATACGTTGGAGACATATAATTATATCATTCGTAATTGCCTGATATAAAGTAAAAGGTATAGAAATAACACTACCACACATATCACAAAAGCCATGATAGCAATGATCTCACATCTTAATAGAAACAACACACATGCCAACAACTGGTTTGTTTTTATCTAACTCATGCTTTTTTGTTTCTGGCACGTTTTGCAATTCTATTAGCTTCATCACAGAAGTAAATAACGTGCCCATCAATATTATCAACTAGTAGATATATCACCATAGAAATATTAGGTTCTACATTTATTTGTTAAGAAGGTTTAGGTGTCCTAATATTGCTTCTATTAAGCATAGTTGAAGCTTTATCATCTTACTTAATCCTAATAGGAAAAGGTGGTTTCTCAATGTAAGTAGTAGGCACAAATGGATCAACATTGTAAACAATTGTTTCCTGTTTAACTTTACCAGGTTCCTCTAATATTCTTCAATAGGTGTATGAAATATAAACCACTTCTCTTTAGGGATATGAACATGAGGAGCAAATGATTCATAGAAAAAAGACTACTATCTCAGATGCAAGCCCATATTTATTGCTAAACTTATGAAAAGTATCAGTTTCCATAAAGAATTTTACACTATCAAACTCAAGATTTATACCTGACTCTTTACCTTTGTCGATTCCCATTATTTAGAGTTGACTTTAATTCTCTCCAGGAGATCGCATTTGAATTTAGTAGTTTTATTCGTGAAGGAACCAGTAGAAGAAAAATCAAGACTCGATTAATCATCATAAGAAAACCGAGCATAAAAGTTTTGAAGTATTTTTTTTCTTGAGATCTCATGATTGGGACATGTGTGAATCATAGACTTAAGCCTCCCCCAAGCTTGAGCGATAATTTATCCTTCAAGAGGCCAAAAAATAAAGATATAATTCCGATCACGATGCACGAGAAGCAAAGGATAGAACTTCTGATGATACTCCAGCTTCAAGCGATTCCAGTCCCATGTTCGAATATAATTCAATAGCCTATACCAAATCAATAATTTTCCCTCCAAATATAAAGGGAAATCCTTATTCTTAACTTTGTCCTCGGATAAAACTGCAAGCTTAAGTAATCAACAAATCTCATCTATATATATGAAGCGCAAATCAGGATGACTTGTACCATCTCCTACATAAGGATTAGCTAGCAGTTTCTCTAACATACATGAACAAGTTTTATAATAAATATTTTCAGTAGGTTCATTAGGTTGAGGAGAAACTTTTTCCACTTTTGGTTAGGGTGAAGATACCCCAAGGAGGCCCTTCAAAGGATTATCTTCCATAGTAACAAGCAACAGTAAATTCAACATGTACCGAAATTTTTTCCTTTCCAATTTCCACTTACCAAAGGTGTTTCACTCCGTGGCAATGGTGCCAGAAAAGAGTCTTCATGACCCACAGGTATAGGGGATCAATCGTAGTCTTGTAGATAAGTAAGAGTGTCGATCCCAACGATGAGTAGAAGGAAATGATAAGCAGTTTTTAGCAACGTATTCTCTGCAAGTGATGTGAGTAACAGTGATAGATAGTTTTGTAGCAAGATAGTTGATAACAAGTAACAAGTAACAATAGTAGCAAGTGTGCAGTGATATGACTTAAACGTATCAACTTTTCCAAACACTTTTTCTCTTGTTTTGGACTCTAATTTGCATGATTTAAATGAAACTAACCTAGTACTAATGTTGTTTCCAACAGAACTACCATGGTGTTATTTTTGTGCAGAAATAAAATTTCTTAGAATTGGATGAAACTTTTTGGAAATATTTTTGGAATATATGATAAATTATGGAGTGAAGAACCATCGAGGGGGGCTGCCTATGGGCCACAAGCCAACATGGCATGCCCACCCCCTTGGGCGCACCCTGTTAGATTGTGGGGCAAACATGGCTCCTCCAACACTAATTCTAGTCCTATAAATTCACATCTTCGGAGAAAAATTAGAGAAAATTTCATTGCATTTTACGAGACGTTGCCGCCGCCACATCTTGTTCTTCCTCGGGGGGGTTGATCTAGAGTTCGTTTGGGGCTCGAGAGAGGGGGATTCATCGTTGTCGTCATCACCAACCCTTCTCCATCAACAATTACATGATGCCCACCATTGGGAGTGAGTAATTCCTTTTTACGCATGCTGGATGGTGATGGTATTGGGTGATATTGATCATGTAATCGAGTTAAGTTGATAGGGCTTGATCCCAGGTATCCATTATGTTGTGAGATTGATGTTGTTATGTCTTTGCTATACTTAATGCTTGTCACTAGGACCCGAGTGCCATGATTTGAGATCTGAACCTATTATGTTTTCTTTGAATATGAAAGTGTTTAGATCCTATCATGCGATTTGTATGCACCTATTACGTGTTATGATCCGCATACCCCAAGGTGGTAATAATTGGGATTCTTTTCGATGATTGTCATAGTGTGAGGAGTTCATGTATTCACCATGTGATAATGCTTCGTTCCGGTTCTCTATTAAAACTACGCTTTAATATCCCTTAGTTTCCATTAGGACCCCGTTACCATGGGAGGGTAGCACAAAATATGGCATGCAAGTTCTTATCGCAAGCACGTATGACTATATATGGAATACATGCCTACATTATATTGATGAATTGGAGCTAGTTATGTGTCGCCTTAGTGTGTAACTGTTACATGATGAATGTCATCCGTATCTATCCATCACTAATCCATGTTCCTATTCTTTACATATACTGAATCTTGCTAAGTTACTACTAATGCTCCTACTATCACAACTGCTACAAAATTTCTCCTATCACTATTATTGTTACTACTTTACTTGTCATGCTACTGATAATTTGCTAGAGAGAGATATACCAGGTGTGGTTGAATTGAAAACTCAACTGATAAGGACGATAAATATTCTTTGGCTCCCCTTGTGTCAAATCAATAAATTAGGGTGAAATACTACCCGCGAAAATTGTTGCAATCCCCTACACTTGTGGCTTATCATACAGCAAGGTGGCCCAATCCTTTTTGTAGCAAAGGACAAGACTGAAAGTTCTCTTATATAAATTAAAACGCTCTTGAGGACACATGGGAATTTCTGTCTAGTCATGTTCACCACGTTGAGTTGATTCGCGTTTGTTACTTTGATGATGTGATATGTGGGTGGACCGGTGCTTACGTGTTGTTGTTACTTGTATAAAAAACCTACTTATGATTACCCCCTCTTGCAAGCATCCACAACTACGAAAGAATATTTAAGATGAATCTAACCATAGCATGAAATATGTGGGTCCAAATCAACCCCTCACGAAATAACAAACTAGGGTTTAAGCTTCTATCACTCTATTAACCCATCATCTACTTATTACTCTACAATGCCTTGCCTTAGGCCCAAATATGGTGAAGTTTCATGTAGTTGATGTTCACATGACACCACTAAAGGAAGCAACAACATACACATCATCAAAATATCAAACGAATACCAACTTCACATGATTATCTATAACAAGACTTCTCCCATGTTCTCGACAACAAAAACAACTACTCAGAAATCATGAGCATGTTCAAGATGAGAGATATAATGAATGTGATAAAGGATCTGAACATATTATCTTCCACCAAGTAAACCAACAAGCATCAACTACAAGATGTAATCAACGGTACTAGTAATCCACACGTACCAATCTGAGGTTGTGAGACAAATATTGCATACAAGAGATGAACAAGGGTTTGAGATGATATTGTGATGGTGAAGATGTTGATGAAGATTGGTCCTACCACGAAGCAGTAAGCATTGGTGATGATGATGACTTCGATTTCCCCCTCCCGGAGGTAAGTTTGCCCCGCGGAATCACTCTACCAAAGAGCAAAAGGGCCTCTGCCCAGGTTTCCGCCTTAAGATGGCGGCGCATTGTCCCGAATGGATCTTCTTGATTTTTTCTAGGTTAAAACTCATCATATATTAGAAGAGGGGTGATACGTCTCCAATGTATCTATAATTTTTTATTGTTCCATGCTATAATATTATAATTCTTGGATTATTTTTGGGTATTCATATAATGATTAATATTATTTTTGAGCATTGACCTATTAACCCAGTGTCGAGTGTCACTTGTTGTTTTTTCCATGTTTTTGGGTTTTTAGGTTCACAATAACAAACTAAGTCCAACTGCCCCAAAAAAAATTGATGATGTTTTTGGGACTAAAAGAAGACCTGGAAGCTTAGGGAGGCACAAGCCAATAGAGAGCGCCCACCCCCCTGGGCATTTGATTTGGTTAGGCCAACTAGACTATTTGCATGAGTATTATAGCTTCGTAAATCTCTCCAATCAATTGATTTGGTTTGGCCAACTAGATTAATATTTCTTTAATGGGAGGCATGTGTTGTAGTGGGTTCAATCTGGCGGTGCTATAAATCCTAGTAACATAGTGTTGGAAATAGGCCCTATAGGCAATAATAAATTAGTTATTATTATATTTATTTGTTCATGATAATCGTTTACTATCCATGCTATAATTGTATTGATTGGAAACTCAAATACATGTGTGGATACATAGACAAAACACTGACCCTAGTAAGCCTCTAGTTGACTAGCTCGTTAGTCAAAGATGGTCAAGGTTTCCTGACCATAGACAAGTGCTGTCACTTGATAACGGGATCACATCATTGGGAGAATGATGTGATGTACAAGACCCAAACTATAAACGTAGCATATGGTCGTGTCAGTTTATTGTTACTGTTTTCTGCATGTCAATGTATCTGTTCCTATGACCATGAGATCATGCAACTCCCGGACACCGGAGGAATAACTAGTGGGTGATCAAACGTTGTAACATAACTGGGTGACTATAAAGATGCTCTACAGGTATCTCCAAAGCTGTCTATTGGGTTGGCATGGATCAAGACTGGGATTTGTCACTCCGTGTGATAGAGAGGTATCTCGGGGCCCACTCGGTAATACAACATCACAATAAGCCTTGCAAGCAATGTGACTAAGAAGTTAGTCACGGGATATTGTATTACAGAACGAGTAAAGAGAGTTGCCGGTAACGAGATTGAACTAGGTACAGAGATACCGACGATCGAATCTCGGGCAAGTAACATACCCAAGGACAAAGGGAATAGCATACGGGATTATATGAATCCTTGACATAGAGGTTCAACCAATAGAGATCTTTGTAGAATATGTAGGAGCCAGTATGGACATCCAGGTCTCACTGTTGGTTATTGACCGGGGAGTGTCTCAGGTCATGTCTGCATAGTCCTTGAACCCGTAGGGTCTACACACTTAAGGTTCAGTGACGTCTCAGTATAGTTGAGTTATAGGTGTTGGTGACTGAAGTTTGTTCGGAGTCCCGGATGAGATCATGGACGTCACGAGGGTTTCCGGAATGGTCCAGAAACGAAGGTTGATATATAGGATTGTTTAATTTGGTCTTCGGAAAGAATTCGGGCATTATCGGTAGTGTACCGAGAGTGACGAATGGGTTCCGGATCTTCACCAGGAGGGGCCCACCAACCCGGGAGGGAGCCTGGTGGCCCAGGAGTGGCACACCAGCCCTGAGTGGGCTGGTGAGGCCAGCCGAAGAGGGCCATGTCGTCTAGGAAGAAAAACCAAAGAGAAAAAAAAGAGGGAGGTGGGAAGGAAGAGGAGGACTCCTCCTTCCCCAAACCGAATTGGAGTTGGAGTCCTCCTCTCCACTTTGGCCGGTGCCCTAGGGGCTCCCTTGATCCCCAAGGCTAGCCCCTCCCCTCCTCCTATATATACTAGAGGTTTTAGGGTTTTTGAGACACAACTTTTCCACTTGCAACTCAAACCTATACCTCGTAGTTCTTCCTCTAGATCAGATTTCAGCAGAGCTCGGGCGGAGCCCTGCAGGAATAGATCATCACCATCCCCGGCACGTCGTCACGCTGCCGGAGAACTCATCTACTTCCCCGTCTCTCTTGCTGGATCAAGAAGGCGGAGATCGTCAACGAGATTTACGTGTGTTGAACGCGGAGGTGCCGACCATTCGGTGCTAGATCAGGAGGGATCGTGGGACGACGGTGATTTGAATCAGGAAACTGTACCACTACATCAACCGCGTTTCTTAATGCTTCCCTCTTAGCGATCTACAATGGTATGTGGATCCGATCTCCCTCTCGTAGATGAACATCACCATGATAGGTATTCGTGTGCGTAGGAAATTTTGTGTTTCCCTTGCAACGTTCCCCAACAGTGGCATCATGGGCTAGGTTCATGCGTAGATGTAATCTCGAGTAGAACACAAAAGTTTTTGTGGGCCTTGATGTTCGATTTGCTGCCCACCTTAGTCTTTTCTCAATTCGACGATATTGTTGGATTGAAGCGGCCCGGACCAACATTACTCGTACGCTTACGAGAGACCGGTTTCATCGACTAACATGAAACTTGTTGCATAAAGATGACTGGCGGGTGCCTGTTTCTTCAACTTTAGTTGAATTGGATTTGACCGAGGTGGTCCTTGGAGAGAGTTTAAATAGAAATTTGCACATCTCCATTGTGGTTTTGCGTAAGTAAGATGCGATCATACTAGATACCGATAGCAGCCACGTAAAACATGCAACAACAAATTAGAGGACGTCTAACTTGTTTTTGCAGGGTATGCTTGTGATGTGATATGGCCAAAGACATGATGTGATATATTGGATGTATGAGATGATCATGTTGTAATAGTTAAATATCGACTTGCACGTCGATGCTACGGCAACCAGCAGGAGCCATAGGGTTATCTTTAAACTAACGTTTGTGTTTGCACATGCGTTTACTATATTGCTAGGTTGTAGCTTTAGTAGTAATAGCATAGATAGCACGACAACCTCGATGGCGGCACAATGATGGAGATCATGGTGTGGCGCCGGTGACGATGAAGATCATGTCGGTGCTATGGTGATGGAGATCAAGAAGCACAAGATCATGGCCATATCATGTCACTTATGAATTGCATGTGATGGTAATCCTTTTATGCACCTTATCTTGCTTAGAACGACAGTAGCATTATAAGGTGATCCCTCACTTAAATTTCAAGATAAAATTGTGTTCTCCCTCACTGTGCACCATTGCGACAGTTCGTCATTTTGAGACACCACGTGATGATCGGGTGTGATAGACTCAACATTCACATACAACGAGTGCAAAACAGTTGCACACGCGGAACACTCGGGTTAAACTTGACGACCCTAGCATGTGCATACATGGCCTTGGAACACAAGAGACTGAAAGGTCGAGCATGAATCGTATAGTTGATATGATTAGCATAGAGATGTTTACCACTGAAACTACACTCAACTCACGTGATGATCGGATTTGAGTTAGTGAATTTGGATCATGCGCTAGTCGAATGATTAGAGGGGTGTTTATTTGAGAAGGAGTTCTCAAGTAATATGATTAATTGAACTAATTATCATGAACAAAGTCAAAAGGTCTTTGCGAATTATGTTGTAGCTTGCGTTGTAGCTCTACTATTTTTTATATGTTCCTAGAGAAAAATTTAGGTTAAAGTTGATAGTTGTAATTTTGTGGAATGAGTCCGTAAACTGAGGATTGTCCTCATTGCTGCGCAGAAGGCTTATGTACTTAATGCATCGCTCGGTGTGCTACACCTCGAGCATCGTCTGTGGATGTTGCGAACATCTCACATACACGTTTTTTATGACTACGTGATAGTTCAGTGTGTAATACTTAACGGCTTAGAATTGAGGCGTTGAAGACGTTTTGAACGTCACGGAACATATGAGATGTTCTAAGAGATGAAATTGGGATTTCATGCTCGTGCCCTTGTTGAGAGGTATGAGACCTCCGACAAGATTCTTTGTCTACAAAGTAAAGGAGAAAAGCTCAATCATTGAGCATATGCTCAGACTGCCTGAGTGCAACAGTCTCTTGAATCAAGTGGGAGTTAATCTTCCACATGAGATAGTGATGGTTCTCCAAAGTCACTCCCACCAAGCTACTAGAGTTTCTTGATGAACTATAACAAATCAAGGATAGATATGATAGTCCTTGAGTGATTCGCAATGTTTGACACTACGAAAGTATAAATCAAGTAGGAGCATCAATTGTTGATGGTTAGTAAAACCACTAGTTTCAAGAAGGGCAAGGTCTAGAAGAGATACTTCATGAAACGAAAACCAGTTGCTGCTCTAATGAGAAAACTCAAGGTTGAACCCAAACCCGAGACTAAGTGCTTCTGTTATGAGGGGAACGGTCACTGAGGCGGAACTACCCTAGTTACTTGGTAGATAAGAAGGCTGGCGAAGTCGACAGAAGTATATTTGATATACATGATATTGATGTGTACTTTACTAGTACTCCTAGTAGCACGAGGGTATTAGATACCGGTTCAGTTGCTAAGTGTTAGTAACTCAAAATAAAAGCTACAGAATAAACGGAGACTAGCTAAAGGCGAGGTGACGATATGTGTTGGAAGTGTTTCCAAGGTTGATGTGATCAAACATCACACACTCCCTCTACCATCGGGATTAGTGTTAAACCTAAATAATTGTTATTTGGTGTTTGCGTTGAGCACGAACATGATTAGATCATGTATATTGCAATATGATTATTCATTCAAAGAGAATAATGGTTATTCTATTTGCTTGAATAAATACCTTCAATGGTTTATTGAATCTCAATTATAGTGATACGCATGTTCATAATATTGATGCCAAAAGATACAAAGTAGTAATGATAGTACCACTTACTTGTGGCACTGTCGCTTGAGTCATGTTGGTGTAAAATGCATGAAGAAGCTCCATGCTGATGGATCTTTGTACTCACTCATTTTTGAAAAGTTTGAGGCATGGAAAACATACCTATTGGTATAAACGCATGAAGAAACTCCATGCAGATGGATCATTTGGACTCACTTGATTTTGAATCACTTGAGACATGCAAATCATACCACATGGGCAAGATGACTGAAGGCCTCATTTTCCATGAGATGGAACAAGAAAGTAACTTGTTGGAAGTAATACATTTTTTATGTGTATAGTCCAATGAGTGCTGAGGCACGCAGTGGATATCATTATGTTCTTACTTCACTCATGATTTGAGTAGATACAGGAGTATTTACTTGATGAATCACAAGTCAGAAATATTGAAATGTTCAAAGCTGTTACAGAGTGAAGATCGTCGTGACAAGAGGATAATCTGTCTATGATATGATCATAGAGATGAATATCTGAGTCGCGCATTTTCGTACACACTTAAGACAATATGGAAATTGTTTCGCAATTCATGCCACCTAGAACACCATAGTGTGATGGTGTGTCCGAACGTCATAGCCACGCCCTATTTGATATGGTGCATATTATGATGTCTCTTATCGAATTACCACTATCGTTTATGGGTTATGCATTAGAGACAACCGCATTCACTTTAAATAGGGCACCGCGTATTTCCGTTGAGATGACAAAGTATGAACTATGGTTTGGAGAAACCTGAGCTGTCGTTTCTTGAAAGTTTGGGGCTACGACGCTTATGTGAAAAGGTTTCAGTCTGATAAGCTCGAACCCAAAGCGGATAAATGCATCTTCATAGGATCTCCAAAACAGTTGGGTACATCTCCTATCTCAGATCCGGAAGCAAAGTGTTTGTTTCTAGAAACGGGTCCTTTCTCGAGGAAAGGTTTCTCATGAAAGAATTGAGTGGGAGGGTGGTGGGACTTGGTGAGGTTATTGAACCATCACTTCAACTAGTGTGTAGCAGGGCGCAGGAAGTTGTTCCTGTGACGCCTACACCAATTGAAGTGGAAACTGATGATGGTGATCATTAAGCTTCGGATCAAGTTACTACAAACCTCGTAGGTCGACAAGGTCGCGTACTACTACAGAGTGGTATGGTAACCCTGTCTTGGAGGTCATGTTATTGAACAACAATGAACCTACGAGCTATGGAGAAGCGATGGTGGGCCCGGATTCCGGCAAATGGCTGCAGGCCATGAAATCCGAGAGAGGATCCATGTATGAAAACAAGGTGTGGACTTTGGAAGAACTACTTGATTGTCGTAAGTCTATTAAGTACAAATGGATCTTTAAAAGGAAGACAGACGATGATGGTGAAAGTCACCGTTAAGAAAAGCTTGACTTGTCGCAAAGATGTTTTCCGACAAGTTCAAAGAGTTGACTATGATGAGACTTTCTCACTCGTAGCGATGCTAAAGGTCTGTTGGAATTATGTTAGCAGTTGCTGCATTATTTATGAAATATTGCACATAGGATGTAAAAACATTGTTTCCTCGACGGTTTCCTTGAGGAAGGTTGTATGTAATACAACCAAAAGGTTTTGTCAATCCTAAGGATGCTAATAAGTATGCAAGCTCTAGCGACCCTTCTAAGGGACTCGTGCAAGCATCTCGGAGTTGGAATATACGCTTTGGTGAGATGATCAAAGCTTATGGGTTTGGGTTTATACATGGTTTATGAGAAACTTGTATTTCCAAGGAAGTGAGTGGGAGCACTATAGAATTTCTGATAAGTATATGTGGTTGACATATTGTTGATCGAAAGTAATGTAGAATTTCTATAAAGCATAAAGGGTTGTTTGAAAGGAGTTTTTCAAAGGAAAACCTGGATAGAGCTACTTGAACATTGAGCGTCAAGATCTACAGAGATAGATCAAAACACTTAATAGAACTTTCAATGAAATGCATGCCTTGACAAGTTTTTGAACGAGTTCAAAATAGATCACCAAAGAAGGAGTTCTTGGTTGTGTTGTTAGGTGTGAATTTGAGTAAGACTCAAAAGCCCGACCACGGCAGAATAAAGAGAAAGGACGAAGGTCGTCCCCTATGCCTTAGCCATAGGCTCCAAAGTATGCCAAGCTGTGTACCGCACCTGATGTGTGTCTTGCCATGAGTCTGTCAAGGGGTACAAAAGGTGATCTAGGATTGGACACTAAAAATCGGTCAAAGTTATCCTTGTTAACTAGTGGACTAAGGAATTTTTCTCGATTATGGAGGTGATTAAAGAGTTCTTCGTAAAGGGTTACATCGATGCAAGCTTTGACACTAATCTGAATAACTCTGAGTAGTTAACCTGATTTGTATAGTAGAGCAGTCATTTGGAATATTTCCAAATAGCACGTAGTAGCAGCATCTATAGGATGACATAAAGATTTGAAAAGCACACACGGATCTTAAAGGTTCAGAACCGTTGACTAATACCTCTCTCACAAGCAAGACGTGATCAAACTCCAGAACTGTACGGGTGTTGGATTCGTTAAAATCACGTAGTGATCTGAACTAGATTATTGACTCTAGTGCAAGTGGGAGACTGTTGGAAGTATGCCCTAGAGGCAATAATAAATTAGTTATTATTATATTTCTTTGTTCATGATAATCGTTTATTATTCATGATATAATTGTATTGACTGGAAACTCAAATACATGTGTGGATACATAGACAAAACACTGTGCCTAGTAAGCCTCTAGTTGACTAGATCGTTGATCAAAGATGGTCAAGGTTTCCTGACCATAGACAAGTGTTGTCACTTGATAACTAGATCACATCATTGGGAGAATGATGTGAAGGACAAGACCCAAACTATAAACGTAGCATATGGTCGTGTCAGTTTATTCTTACTATTTTCTGCATGTCAATGTATCTGTTCCTACGACCATGAGATCATGCAACTCCCGGACACCGGAGGAATACCTTGTGGGTTATCAAACGTTGCAATGTAACTGGGTGACTATAAAGATGCTCTACAGGTATCTCCAAAGGTGTCTGTTGGGTTGGCATGGATCAAGACTGGGATTTGTCACTCCGTGTGACGTAGAGGTATCTCGGGGCCCACTTGGTAATACAACATCACAATAAGACTTGCAAGCAATGTGACTAAGAAGTTAATCACAGGATCTTCTATTATGAAACGAGTAAAGAGACTTGCCGGTAACGAGATTGAACTAGGTATACAGATACAAACGATCGAATCTCGGGCAAGTAACATACCCAAGGACAAAGGGAATAGCATACGGGATTATATGAATCCTTGACATGGAGGTTCAACCGATTGATATCTTCGTAGAATATGTAGGAGCCAATATGGACATCCAGGTCTCGCTGTTGGTTATTGACCGGGGAGTGTCTCAGGTCATGTCTGCATAGTTCTCGAACCTGCAGGGTCTCCACACTTAAAGTTCGGTGATGTTTCGGTATAATTGAGTTATAGGTGTTTGTGACAGAAGGTTTTTATGAGTCCCAGATGAGACCATGGACATCACGAGGGTTTCCGGAATTGTCCGGAAACAAAGATTGATATATAGGATTGTTTCATTTGGTCTCCGAAAAGATTTCGGGCATTACCAGCAGTGTACCAGGAGCGACGAATGGGTTCTGGATCTTCACCGGGAGGGGCCCACCCACCCGGGAGTGAGCCTGGTGTCCCAGGGGTGGTGCACCATCCCTGAGTGGGCTGGTGAGGCTAGCCCAAGAGGTCCATGTCGGCTAGGAAGAAAAACCAAAGAGAAAAGAAAAAAAATAGAGGGAGGTGGGAAGGAAGAGGAGGACTCCTCCTTCCCCAAACCGAATTGGAGTTGGAGTCCTCCTCTCCACTTAGGCCGATGCCCTAGGGGCTCCCTTGAGCCCCAAGGCTAGCCCCTCCCCTCCTCCTATATATACTAGAGGTTTTAGGGTTTTTGAGACACAACTTTGCCACGTGCAACTCAAACCTATACCTTGTAGTTCTTCCTCTAGATCGGATTTCTGCGGAGCTCGGGCGGAGCCCTGCAGGAATAGATCGTCACCATCCCTGGTGCACCGTCACGCTGCCGGAGAACTCATCTACTTCCCTGTCTCTCTTGTTGGATCAAGAAGGCAGAGATCGTCATAGATGATGTACGTGTGCTGAACGCGGAGGTGACGTCCGTTCGGTGCTAGATCGGGATGGAGTGGGACGACGGTGATTTGAATCACGAAGTTTTACCACTACATCAACCGCGTTTCTTAACGCTTCCCGCTTAGCGATCTACAAGGGTATGTGGATCAAATCTCCCTCTCGTAGATGAATATCACCATGATAGGTCTCCGTGTGCGTAGGAATTTTTTTGTTTCCCTTGCAACGTTCCGCAACACATAGTAGGGTACAAGACACGTCTTTGTATTGTTGCCACTAAGTATAAAATGATGGGGTTAATTCATATTGATTGAGTTCTATTTTTCTACATCATGTCATTGTTCTCCAAGCATTTTAATACTCTAGATTCATGTTGAATAGTGGTCGATGGGTGGAGAAATAGTAATAGGTGCAGGAAGGAGTCGGCGTATTTGCTTATGGACATGATGCCTATATACACATAATCATTGTCGTGATTATCACATAACTATGCGCTTTTCTATCAATTTCCCAACAATAATTTTCTTACCCACCGTATGCTTGCTTTATGAGAGATGTCACTAGGGAAAACTATGGCCCCAGGTATATTCACTAGTATATTTCCAAATTCTACAATTACCATGCTGCCATCATTTACTTTTTATTTATTTTGCAATTATCAACTATCATCTACACACTTTATTTGCTTGCAAATAACGAGTCCAAGGGGATTGACAACCCTCTTGCCCGCGTTGGGTGCAAGTGGTTGTTTCTTTGTGTGCAATCGCTGAAGACGGGGGTTGCGGGTTACTCCTATTGGTTCGATATCCTTGGTTCTCACTGACGGAAGTACTTATCTATACTGTGTTGCATCACTCGTTCCTCTTCACGAAAAACCCAACATAGATCACGAGTATCAGGGGGGCCACAGGCTGCCTGTGGGCGTGCCAAGCCATCAGGGCACACCTAGGGGGTGGGCACACCATGTTGCCTTGGCACAAACATGTGCCCCCCTCCGGTACTTCTTTGCTCCAATAATTCAGATATATTCCACAAAAATTCCTCATAAAGTTTCAAGTCATTTGGAGTCCAAAAAATTTCCATCTTTTTTCCATGGCTTTCACATCGAGAATTCCAGTTTCAAACAATGTCCCTCCTTGTGTTGGACCTCGTAAATTAAGAGATGGAAGGCATTATAATTGTATCATAAGATGGGATAATGTTCAAGAATACTATAAATATCAAGAAGAAATCATGATGCAAAAAGGGTGTATCATTTACCCTTGGGGATAAGGGTATGTACTAGTAGCTATGTGTTTAATCTCTCTCCCTCTCTTGTGTTCTCGATGTGGCATGATCTTGTTCTACCACGAGTTGGATCCTATGGTGTTCTTCCCTCTCTATCTTGTGATGGATTGAGTCGTAATATTTGAGGTTCTTTGTGTTGAATTGAATATAATAAATCTGAAATTGTTTGATGCTTGTCGAATAATCAACTCATGGATACTTGTGATGACATTAGAGTATCTAGGTGACATTAGAGTTGATTGATGCGTATCATAGGTATTATTTTAGTACGAACTCTAGGGATGTTTGTGACACTTATAGGGATGGCCCAATAGATTGATCGTAAAGGATAACTTTGATGTGGTTTTACTACCTACAACAATTTCATTGTATGTTCTCTGCTGGATACGAACTTTGGAGTGATTCTTTGTTGCCCGTTGAGGGATGATTATATGACTCAATTATGTGAGCACCATTGGGAGATTGCACTAGTGAAAGCATGAACCTTGAGACTTGTTTCTAAGCATTGCAACATCGTTTGTGCACATTTTTTTTATATTTTCAGATTACAGAAACCTATTTCTACCATCCATATTACACGTGTATCACCATCTCTTGGCCCAACTAGTGCAACTATACAATTTACCATTGTATTGGGTGTGTTGGGGACACAAGATATTTCTTGTATTCGATTGTAGAGTTGTTTGAGAGAGACCATCTTCATCCTACACCTCCCACAAATTGTTAAACCTTAGGTCATTCACTTGAGGGAAATTTGTTGTTGTCCTACAAAACTCTCCACTCGGAGACCCAACAACATCTACAAGAATAAAGTTGAGCAGTAGACATCAAGCTCTTTTTTGGCGCCGTCGCCGGGCACGTGAGTGCTTCAAGGTATATCTTTAGATCTTGCAATTCAATCTTTTAGTTTCTTGTTTATCACTAGGTTGGTTTATGAAATTAAAACTACAAAAATGAAATTTAGGTTGCCTCAAATGCTAAATCTTTGTAATGTATTTCTTGAAAATGATTGATCGGAAAATTGTGCCAAAGTGTTAGAAGAAGAATTTAATAAAATGTCTGGCATTAAATCCTTGAATGATGAGCATGATAGGAATATTATCAATGTGTCTTCTCTAAATATCCGTAATACTAATGATGATTGCACTAGTCATGATAAAAAGATTTCCTATAAACATGTCAATTTTTATGGAGTGAATAAAATTTGTGAAGACACGCCATATAGGGATGATATATTTTGTAAGGAGCATAAGCATGATGAAACCAATCGTTTGTTTAAAGTGTCAGATGAACTAGCTACAAAATTATGCTCTCTTCATTGCATCACTTGTGAGTTATGCAATAAAGTTGGTCATCTTACATTCCAATGCATGCCTTTTCATGATTGAATCATTTCCAAATATTGTAATAATTTGATCACCCTTGAGATTTATAATGAAGGTTGTCTATTTTGGGGGGTTGAAGAATTGTCACATAAAAATGATTGATTTGATATATTCATTACCACTAAGTACACTGAATATAAATTACAAAAAAACCATATGTTTTGTGTGGTAAATTGCATTGAGAATACTTTTATCTCCAATTATAGAAAGAAAAGAAAATCAATAGAGTATAAAATCAATACTAATGAAAGGGTATAGGTCTCCCAATCCCCACTGTCGTTCCTTGTAATGGATCGGGTAGTGTGGAGGAGCTCCCCGTTAAACCAATCTCTTCAATAAGAAGCTCAGAAAAAATAATTAAACCCACACATAGTGTGGTGAAGAAGATGAATAAGAAGAGAATAAAAAGTAGATTTAAAAATGTATCTCTCCCAAAAATATTTCTCCTATCATTGTTGAGAATGAATGTGATAGTAGTGTGGGCAATGACACACTTGATTATTATTTTGTTATGCCTATTACTTGTCATGATAGTTAAGATTGTGAAGATAATGATACTTCATATAATATTGAAAATATTTTTGGCACCAACTTGGAAAATTATGGTGATAATAATTGTTATACTATTGGTGATATTCATGTTATTAATGATAAGAGTGGTTGTGCTAATGATATGCAAAAAACAAGCTTAGGGATGCTATGTTTGATTAGAATGATATGTTTGAGAATATATTTGCTGAAAATAATGTTTATCCCAAGCTTGAGGATGCTATGCTAAATGAATACGATATTTTCAGTTCCCCTACTTTAATGATTAAATTTGTTATGATGATTGCATGCCTCCTATTTATGAATATTACAATATTTATGGAAGTGGGTTTGTAAGAGTGTGAACTCTAGGTGATTATTATACCACTATTTTGGAGGGTGTTGAATCTTATTATAACGATAAAAAGGATTTGGAGAGTTCATGACTTTATTTAGTAATGATTCCACTATCTTGGAAGAGGTTTCAATTGATTGTGATGAGAACAAAGTTGCTACTTATCATGATTATTGTGATGATACGTATGTTACAAAAATTAGTGATAATTATTCTTGTAGAACATGTCATAATTATTAATACCCTTTTTCTGAATATTACTGTTCTAATGTGGAAACAATTTATAGTATTCGAATCTCATATGATACTCCCACTATTACAAATGATAAGAAGTTTGCTTGTGTGGGTAGTAATAACCATTTTATGCTTGTAGATCATGAAAAGAATGATTTATGCGATAGTTATATTGTTGAATTCCTTCATGATTCTACTATAATTATTATGAGGGAGGAACATATGCTTGTAGGAATTGCAATAATATCAAGTTTCCTCTCTATGTGTTAAAATCCTGAAGTTGCGCTTGTTTTACCTTCTTATGCAAGTTGATTCTTTCCACAATAAGTTGTTTTCTTGCAAAATCCCTATGCATAGGAAATGGGTTAGACTTAAATGTGCTTTACATGTGATTCATGATGCTCTCTTCCATATTTCAATTACTATTCTTATGTGTACATAATTGAAATCATCATGCCTAGCTAAAAGGCATTAAAGAAAAACGCTTGTTGGGAGAGAACCCAATACTTATACCTAGTGTTTTTGTGTTTTCAAATGATTAAGATATTGTATTAATAATTTTTGTGTTTTTTATTTCAATAATGTGCCAAGTAAATCCTTTGGGATAGCATGATACTTGTTTCTTTGATTCTGTGCAAAAACAGAAACTTTTGTGTCTAGTATAAAACTTCACACATTTACTGGAGCGTCAAAAAATCTCAAATTTATACACAATATTTACCTGCAAATTTCATATGCTTCCATAATGTTTCGTAATTTTCATAGATAGGTAAGTATGGTTTTAGTTTAGATCTTTACATGTTGTTCTATTTTTTGACAAATTATGTTTATCATGCATAGTTTGCTTGCTTTAGTGTTCCCATAGCTTATATTTAGTGATACAAATTATGGGAATGGTATCATACAGTAGGTATTATGTGAGAACAATTATGAATCTTGTCTTGGTCGTACCTAAGTTAATGGCCTATTTTTATCATACTAACCCATCTCATGAGTTCTGTTTAATTTTTGTGATCGAAGTTTTCAAGTTTTGGGTGAGATGCTCCTACTTGTGAATTGTGTTCGGTTTTTTCCCAAAGAGAAAGGGTGAAGTAATATAGTAGCAATAAATATTTCCAGTGACAACTTAGGGTATCTAACTAATATTAAAATCAATACAAACTCTCATCCTCAGCACCTACACACATAGAAGCGGACACTTGCACCCAACGCATGCAAGAAGGTTGTCAAGCCCCTTGAACTCATTACTTGCAAGAATTAATTCTGATACATATGTGTGATATAAAAGGTAAAAATAAATAATAAAAGGCAGCGACGTGTTTTAGGGTCTTAGTAAATATATTTTAGTAGACCCGAGGGTCATAGTTTTCACTAGAGGCTTCTCTCTCGAATGTACCATACGGTGGGTAACCAAATTGATGTTGGGCAATTGACAAAATAGTGCAGAGTTACAACATGTTATTCACAGCAATGATTATGTGTATATAGTCATCACATCCATAAACAATTAAATCGAAACGATTCTGCATTTACTACTATTAGGCCACTTCGAGAGTGCTTTTGTGCTTGCCTATCTAGGTATTAAGTTCATGACAAATAGAGTAATGCTTGGAGCAAGATGACATAATGTAGACAAAGTAAGATGAGCAATAAGTTCAGACCCCATTGTTTTATCCTTAGTATCAACAATACAAATACGTGTCTTGTCCCCTTGTGTCACTAGGATATAGAGCACCACAAGATCGATCCCACTACAACGCACCACTCCCACTAAAGATAAATCAATCTAGTAGGCAAAACCAAACGAATAGATCGGAGATAAATATGAAGCTATAATAATCAAGCATGATAGAATTTAGAGAAGACTCATTCACTTCCAAGGAATAATCTTATCATAAACCCACATTTCATCGTATCCCAACAAACACACCAAAAAATAGGATTACCTCAAATAGATCACCGCGGGAATCACGACAAACATTATATTGAAGATCATAGAGAGACAAGAAGCCATTTAGGTACTAGCTATGGACCCGTAGATCTAGGATGGACTACTCACACATCATCATGGAGGAAGCAAGCTTTATCTAGACGGCCTCCATGGTCGATTCCCCTCCAACACAGCAACGGAAAAGGTCTTCAAATGGGATCACGACAGAACACATACTTGTAGCGGTAGAAAACGTGTTTCAGATTGCTTTGTGATGTTTTCGGAATATTTTAGAATTTATAGACGTGGATTTAGGTCGGGAGGGTGGGTGAGGGGGCTACAAGCCTGGTGGGCACACCCTACCCCCCTAGGGCCCTCCCTCCAGGCTGGTCGCCTCCTCGTGCGGCGTCTGGCCTTCTTTCGAAACTTCATGGGACCAAAATTGTCCAGTGAAAATCAGCAAAAAGTTTTATCGTGTTTGGACTCCGTTTCGTATTGATTTTCTGAAAAATCCAAAAACAAGGAAAATAGGAACTCACATTGGGCACTCGGTTAATAGGTTAGTCCCAAAAATGATATAAAATAGCATATTATTGCATATAAAGTATACAAGATTGATAATATAATAGGATGGAACAATCAAAAATTATATATACATTAGATACATACCAACACCCCCAAGCTTAATTCCTGCTCGTCCTCGAGTAGGTAAATGATAAAAACTAAAAATTTATGTGGCATTCTACCCAGTATGTAATCTCTTTGAGGTATGATCACTCACAAACGATGAAGTAATTGATATCAACATAATAATATCCATGAACATATGAAACATAATCATTGCTATTCAAAATATACGGTCTTTAAAAAATGTTATTCCCTACTAATTTTATCATATTAGCATGGAATGACTCCGTCTTCACCGCATAAGTATAAATCATGAGCACCTCGGTGCCAAGCCAAGAAACTGGATCATACTTCTACTATGCTTCAACATATTCAACTCCATGCAATACATGAGCGTGAACCATGGATATAGCATATAGGTCGAATAGAGTATGGTGGTAAAGATCAAAGGAGTCAAAGAGGGAATAAAGTCTTGCATCGACTAGGCGGACTAACGGGCTATGGAGATGCCATCAATCAATATCAATGTGAGTAGTATGGATTTCCATGGAACACATGCACTAGAGCTAGAAGTGTATGAAATCTCAAATGGAACTAAGAGGGTGTGCATCCAACTTTCTTGCTTATGAAGACCTCGGTCATTTAAGGAAGCCCATCATCGAAATACAAGCCAACTTCTATAATGAAAATTTCCCACTAGCACATGAAAGTGACAAATCAGGAGACTCTCTATATGAAGAACATGGTGCTACTTTGAAGCACAAGTGTGGAAAAGGATAGTGATATTTCCCCTTCTCTCTTTTTCTCTCATTTATATTTTTTTTCTTTCTTCTTTCTTTTCTTTCTTGTTTTTTCATGGTGGGCTTTCTCTTTTTTTGCCTCCCCCATTTCTTTTTTCTCTTTTCTATTTTTTTTCTTGGTTAGCTCATTTGGCGTGCCCCGTTTTTCAGAATCTCATCCCGACTTGTGGGGAATCATAGTATCCATCATATTTTCCCCACTCACACAATGCTCTAATAATGATTATCATCACACTTTTATTTACTTACAGCTTGATATAATGATAATGCTATACAAGATGACTCTATATGAATGCCTTTGGCAGTGTACTAGGATGTGCAGTGACCTAGAGTAACATGTAAACGATAATGAATGGTGGATTTGCCACAAATACTATGTCAACTCTATATGATCATGCAAATAAATATGATGACGAACACACAAGTCATATGAAGGAACGATGGAAGTTCCATGGCAATATATCTCAGAATGGCTATGGAAATGTCATAATAGGTAGGTATGGTGGATGTTTTGAGGAAGATATAAGGAGTCTTATGTATGATAGAGCACATCATATCACGGGGTTTGGATGCACCGGCGAAGGTTACACCGACTTTAGAGATCGGAGTGAACAATGCACAGTACCGAAGAGGCTAGCAAATTGTGGAAAGATGAGAGTGTGTATATCCATGGATTCACATTAGTCATAAAGAACTCATATACTTATTATAAATATTTATTAGCTCTCACTAATAGAAGTACTACAACATGCCCCTAGGGAGGAGGTTGGTAGGAGTTAACCATCGCGCGTCCCCGATTCGAACAACACGACAATATTTCATTTCAGACATAAAAATGCTCACACTTCATCACCATGCCATGACCAATATTTACATGAGAAGTAAATAAAAAGCTTCAATACAAATATTGTTGGTAACCAATTATCATGAACTCATGTCCTTTCATATTACTACATCAATATAAGTAACCAACACGTATCTTCTTAGGTGAGCTACATGAAAGTTTTTGTTATATCCTCTTTGAATACCTATCCTTTTTGGACTAGTCTTACAACACGCGCACATTAACATTCCTATCATTTATACTCTAGAAAATATTTAAGTGAATCATGAGAGTATAATTATTTCTCTAAAATATGATGCCTCCGTGCTCTAAAAGATATAAGTGAAGCACTAGAGCAACTGCCTAGCTCAAAAGATATGAGTGAAGTGCATAGAGTATTCGAACAAATTATGATGAACATGTGTCTCTCTCAAAAAGGTGTGTACAGCAAACAATGATTGTGGAAAACTAAAATAAAAGCAAACTATAATACATGATGCTCCAAGCAAAACTAATATCATGTGATGTATAAAAGTATAGCTCCAAGTGACATACCGATATAGTGGAGACGAAAGAGGGGATGCCATCTGGGGCATCCCCAAGCTTAGACGCTTGAGTATTCCTCAAATTTTACCTTGGGTGACTTGGAAATAACCAAGCTTAGGATCTTTCTGCTCTTTATTCCTTCACACATCGTTGTCTCACCCAAAACTTGAAAATTTCAGCACACAGCACTCAACAGAAACCTCGTGAGATCCGTTAGTATAATAGGTAAAATTAAACTTTAGGTACTTTTATAAATTGATTCAAATTTAATTATTGCATAAGTTACTATATTTTAACTTATCCTTGACTTATATACCCCGATATAATCCATGGCATCATCAAAACAAGCAAACTATGCAAGCAAAAAACAGAATCTGGCTAAAAGAGAATAGTGTGTAATGATCACGATCAAAACCATAGTTATGTAACTCCAAAAATTCTGAAAAATAGGAAAACCTTGGAAATATGTATATCAATATTTTGTAAGAACTTTAGATCAAAAATACATTTCAGTAAAATTACAGAAGTTGTGCACTGGATGTAAAAGTTTTCATTTTGTATAGGATCAATTCTACTATCTTCCAAATCATCCCAAAGGCTTTACTTGATACAAACACTAATTAAAACATAATACACAATAATTGCAGTAGAAATAATCATTTCACCACACCAAACACAAAATAAAAGCAAAATTTTAAGATAACTGTTGGGTTATCTCCCAACAAGCGTTATTGTTTTATGCCTCTAGCTAGGCATAATGTATAGTATCAAGTGTTTCCATCATTCATAGTCATATTTAGTCCATAAGTGGCCCTCGTGATAGATTCATAAGGTGGTTTAATTATCTTTATAGGGAAGTGTTTCATCCCTTTATTTAATGGGAATTGGAATCTTATATTTCATTCCTTCATATCAATAATAGCACCAATATTTCATAACAAAGGTCTACCAAGTATTATAGAACAAGACATATTGCACTGGATATCAAGCACAATAAATTCCACGAGCACATACTTTCTATTAGCTTGAATAAGCATATCATTTATTATATACAATGGATTATTAATAGTGGAATCTGCTAATTGCAAATTGAGGCAACGTCCATTTATATCGGTAAGACCTAGCATATCATATAAAGATTTAGGTATAGTAGAAACACTAGAACCAAGGTCACACAAGGCATTGCATTCATAATTTTTAATCTTAATATTAATAGTTAGTTCCCATTCATCGTGCAATTTTCTAGGTATTGAGATCTCTAATTCTTCTCCTCATGAGCTTTTATCATAGCTTCTACGATATGTTTAGTAAAGGCTTTATTTTGTTCACAACATTTGGTGAGATAATCATGTTTTGCAACAAGGAAATACATTCAACCAAAGAACAACTTCCATAATTTTCGTCCTTGTAATCCAAAGTAGTGGGTGCATCATTATGTATAGTTTTGACCTCTAACCCACTTTTTCATTTTTATCATCTAGATCATCACCCTCCGAATAATTGGGATGCCTTGTAGCAAAATTTGCCTCATGTCGAGTCCCCTTTTAATCAAGTTTCAGATAAGTAAATAAATATTCAATAGGATAAACACCAATCATTTTAATATCTTCATCATGATTACGATAAAAACGGGTGGAATAGCCTTTTCTAAGATATCTCGCTTAGCTCTTAACCTAGAGGTCCTCTCCTTAATTTCATTAATATAGACTTGAATAAATTTAATGGACTCATTAATATTATGCTTAGGCGGCAAGGTTTTACATTTAAGAATATCCACATCATGAGCAATCATATCTATGTTTCTAGCCATATTGTCCACCTTATTAGTTTATCTTCTACCATAGTGTTGAAACTATTTTAAGTACTAATAAATTCTTTAATTTGATTCTAAATATCAAACGGTATCCTATTATTATTACTAGATGGATTACCATAGGAATTACCATAATTATTAAAGGAATCGTCACGGTACGGCCTATGATTGAAATTCCCTCTATAAGCAATGTTGTTGGAATTATTTCTAGAGGCAAAGTTCACATCAATAGCATCATTATTTTACTCAATGAAATTAGATAGTGGAACATCATTGGGGTCAACATGAGAAATTTTATTATCAAACATATTCATAAGAGCATCCATTTTAACACTCAAGGTAGTGATTTCTTCGAGAGAGTTTACCATCTTACTCATTGGAGATCGCTCGGTATGCCATTGAGACTAATTTGTAATGATATTACTGAGAAGTTTTGTAGCTTCTCCCAATGTAGTTTTCATGGATGTACCACCTGCATCAGAATCTAGAATATTTCTTCACACAAAGTTTAGTCCCGCATAGAAATTTTGTATTATCGTCCATAAACTTAAGACATATGTGAGACCACTTCTAATCATTAACATCATTCTCTCCCATGCTTGTGCAACATGTTCTTGATCACGTTGTTTAATATTCATAATTTGATTTCTGAGAGAAATTGTCTGAGCACGAGGAAAATACTTGGCATTAAAAACATCCTTGCACTTATCCCGAGTTCCAATACTATTACGAGGCAAGGACGAAAACCAAGTTTTAGCTTTATCTCCTAGTGAGAAGGGAAATAATTTCAACTTAACCACATCATTATCCACATCCTTTTTCTTTGAAAAATCACATAATTCAACGAAGGTATTAAGATGTGAAGCAGCAACCTCATTAGTACTTCCAGCAAATTGCTCCTTCATAATAAGATTTAGCAATGCAGCATTAATATCATAAGACTCTCACTAGTGGCAGGTGGTATTGGAGTACTAATAAAATCATTATTATTAGTACTTGAGAAGTCAGAGAGTTTGGTATTTTCTTGATACACAGTGACAAAGCAAGTAAACTAACAAGAAAGGTAAAAATATTTTTGTATTCTTGATATTTTTAAGAAAGCAAATAAAAACTAGAACAAGTGAATGATAATTTGTGTGAAGGAACATAATGAGAATTTGATGATGTCTCCCCGGCAACGGCGCCAGAAATTCTTCCTGCTACTTGTGAGTTGCCTTGGATTTTTTTCCCGAAGAGGAAGAGTGAGGCAACATAGTAGCAATAAGTATTAGTAAAGTAAGGCCTTCGAGAGCTTATCTAACACAGACATACACACGGATGAGGACACAGAAATAAATGGACGTCAATCCGGTACTGAAATTGCATAGCAAAAAATGCAATATGTTCATACTTGATGAAATGCAATTCATGATTTAAGAACAAGAGAACGAGATATTGACTTTTTTGACATCTGTAACTACATTCTCACATTTATTTTTTGATCTCATGACTTTTTATGCGATTGGAAAACGAATGATATCAGAAAGATAGGCGGACGACTTGACCACAAGGTCGGATGTTTCCGTAAGCAGTAAGCAGCGGATTTCCCCTTTTTGAGGGAAAGCTGGTGGCCCTTTTGGCGTGTTAATTCTTTTGACGGGGCGGCCTTCTTCGTTCGGTAGATCCGGTCGAGGTGGTTTTCTTTACCAGCACGTAGGTGGTCTAAGTTCCTATTGTTGGAAATATGCCCTAGAGGCAATAATAAATTAGTTATTATTATATTTCTTTGTTTGTGATAATCGTTTATTATCCATGTTATAATTTTATTGGTTGGAAACACAAATACATGTGTGGATACATAGATAACACACTGTCCCTAGTGAGCCTCTAGTTGACTAGTTCGTTGATCAAAGATGGTCAAGGTTTCCTGACCATAGGCAAGTGTTGTAACTTGATAACGGGATCACATCATTAGGAGAATCATGTGATGGACAAGACCCAAACTATGAACGTAGCATATTGATCGTGTCGTTTTATTGCTATTGTTTTCTGCGTGTCAAGTATTTGTTCCTGTGACCATGAGATCATATAACTCACTGGCATCGGAAGAATACCTTGCGTGCATCAAACGTCGCAACATAACTGGGTGACTATAAAGGTGCTATACAGGTATCTCCGAAGGTGTCCGTTGGGTTAGTATGGATCAATACTGGGATTTGTCACTCCGTGTGACGGAGAGGTATCTCGGGGCCCACTCGGTAATACAACATCACACACAAGCCTTGTAAGCAATGTCACTAAGTGTAACTCACGGGATCTTGTATTAGGGAATGAGTAAAGAGACTTGCCGGTAACGAGATTGAAATAGGTATGTGGATACCGACGATCGAATCTCAGACAAGTAACATACCGAAGGACAAAGGGAATGACATACGGGATTGCCTGAATCCTTGACACTGAGGTTCAACCAATAAGTTATTCGGAGAATATGTAGGATCCAATATGGGCATCCAGGTCCCTCTATTGGATATTGACCGAGGAGTACCTCGGGGCATGTCTGCATAGTTCTCGAACCCGCAGGGTCTGCACACTTAAGGTTCAGCGATGTTTTAGTATAGTTGAGTTATATGTGTGGTTACCGAATGTTGTTCGGAGTCCCGGATGAGATCACGGACGTCACGAGGGTTTCTGGAATAGTCCGGATACGAAGATTGATATACAGGATGACCTCATTTGGTTACCGGAAAGTTTTCGGGCATTACCGGGAATGTACCGGGAGTGACGAATGGGTACCGGATGTTCACCGGGAGGGGCCAGCCCACCCGGGGAAGCCCATAGGCCTTAGGGGTGTCGCACCAGCCCTTGGTGGGCTCGTGGGACAGCCCAAAAGGGCCCTATGCGCAGGAGATAGAAAATCAAAGAGAAAAAGAAAAGAAAAAGGTGGGAAGGAAGGGAAGGACTCCACCTTCCAATCCTAGTTGGACTAGGATTGGAGGTGGACTCCTCCACCTCCTTGGCCGACGGGCCCTTGGGGTCTTGGAACCCAAGGCAAGCCTCCCCTCCCCTCCTCCTATATATAGTGGAGTTCTAGGGCTGATTTGAGACAACTTTTTCCACGGCAGCCCGACCACAAACACCACGGTTTTTCCTCTAGATCGTATTTCTGTGGAGCTCGGGCGGAGCCCTGCAGGAGTAGATCCTTCACCACCACCGGAGCACCGTCACGCTGCCGGAGAACTCATCTACTTCTCTGTCTTGCTTCCTGGATCAAGAAGACCGAGATCATCGTCGAGCTGTACGTGTGCTGAGCACGGAGGTGTCGTCCGTTCGGCACTAGATCGGATCGGATCATGGGACGGATCGCGGGACGGTTTGTGGGACGGTTCACGGGGCGGATCGAGGTACGTGAGGACATTCCACTACATCAACCGTGTTTCTTAATGCTTCCTGTTGTGCGATCTACAAGGGTACGTAGATCCAAATCTCCTCTCATAGATGGACATCACCATGATAGGTCTTCGTGCGCGTAGAAATTTTTTGTTTCCCATGCGACGTTCCCCAACACCTATGACCGAGTCTTTCTGGCCCCTGTGAACATATTTTCTTAATGTATTAAAGAGGGCATCTCTAACCGGTGAAAATTGGTAGGTGTCCACTAACGGCTATTCCTAGCTCGGCTCTGATAACGCAATTCCGGGAAGGAGTCGGTAGTTGGGCACTGGATCCCTTCGGACCTGGAGAACGTGTGACACTTTGTCGGGGTTTGGTGAACCAATAGGTCTCTCCTTTAGTTGAAGTATCGGGCCCCCTTTTTGTTGCCTAGGTTACACCTTCGGAATACCCTAGACGAGGATTTCGCTCTATTCCCCCAATCTTCACTTTACGCCACGCCGACTCTCCGTCGTGGAATTAGACCAAGGGTCGAAGACCCATACCATAGGACCCCGTCTCCCGTGTCTTATCTTTCGCGCGTAGGAGATCGAGAAACAGCCTTAGGGCTATGGGGAAAGTGGATCGATTGCCCTAGAATTACAACTACGTAGAGGGTCTCTACAAGTCTATAAAGAAGTTCAAAAAAATTGATCGGTAGTAGTCCGGTTGCACCCGAACAATAATATTCCAAAGGGAAATGCACCTAAGATCAAATATTTTGAGCCGGCTTCCGTGGAAAATTCAGACTTTCTTTTTGATGCCGCGATCACATAAAAACATAAACTTTGAAGCTCAATAGATAAATACATGGCAATTAAATCATGAGACGGGATCATTAAGAGCATACTGTGAGTAGGAAGTGGAATTAATACAATGAATTCAGAAGCATCAAACCTCTCTTTTTCAAAAAAATCGAAACACATCGAAATGGTACCAGCCGTACTTAATAATAGAAGGATTTGTAAAATCGTCCCTCCTAAAAAAATTATTCCAGAATAAATGGGCAATAGTTAGGAGAGGTGCGCCAGCGGCGAGCAGAAGCAAGGTTATTAGATACCGAATGAAAGCCCGGCCAGAACCACACGTGCAAGTTTCCCTACATGTGGCTCGTCCATGATAACTTCTTCGGATTTGCGTGAACTAGCAGACCGATCACTAAGTGGTTAGTACCTCTAGCATGAGCGAACCTTTTCAGAACTGGTTAGGAATGGGGGCCACTATCCCAGCCCGGATCCAGCCAGGTTCTATTGATCATGTCCCCTTCCCAACAGTTGTATCTTGTCTTGGGGCGTCTTTCTTTGGCTTTACTATGAAGCCAGACGCGGCGCCCTTTCACATTATCATCTACCGCCCTTTCTTTCCTCCCATCCCTTCACGCATGAAGATCGCCGTATGTATGTTCGACTTCGGTTGTCGGTGCAATAGAATTGGCGCGAGTATATTATGGCAGGATCAGTCACCTGGGCAAACCAAAACCCTCCTCCAAGAAGAATTGTGCTATGCCCACCCCCCCCCCCGATATCCCTATAGAGCGAAAGAGCTGCCTGGTGATCCCTAGGTTGCAGCACGTCCGGTCGTTAACTCCTCGCTAGTTGCCGCCGTTTTTAGGACCGACCGACGCCTCACCTGCATGCACAAGTACCTACGTAGTGTAGTGTCGGTCGCACGTTCATAATAGCGTTCGGATTCATGTGCCTTCCTCAACTAGGGGAGTTCCCTTGCTCCTGCTGCGTACGATTAGCCGGCCTTGTGGCGGCAAAAGTATTAGGACGCCCCCCGTGCTAACATTCCCTGCGGTCCGGCCGCATTAGGTTAGGGAGCTGGGCGATAATAGCTCCTCCGCATCCCAAGCGCGCTGCCCTCCTAGGCGCGCAACACTAAGTAATCCAAGCCAACCCACATTACTAACTAAGAGTGGATAATCATCTTTCTTAGAGGTACTAAATACAACTCCATGAATGAGCAAAATGAAGGTTGCGTTAATGATAAAGATCTCTGGGGAAACCGCTAAAAAAAGATTGAACATGTGGTTCCGAGTTTTGATGACTTCTTCTACTTTCATTTCCTCCGTCTTCCAAATTGCAGAGTTAATTCAAAATCCTAGGTGTTATTACTGAGTTGCTGCTCTTTTTTCTCTAATTCCCTTCTCAGATCCTCCGACTACTCCTCCTTATCCTACTCACTCGAATTTTCGTTGGTCATTTATTGTTTTTTTAGCCTCTTTGACAAAGTTAGTAAGAAGAAAACCTCGATCTTTACTTCACACAATCTCGATTTGAATTATCATTTTGTGAACCGGGCATCTCGGACAAAAACAATAACAAGAAGCGCTGGGAAGACCCTTAGCGGTCCTGCTCCCTGGTCTCTACCTTGCCTACCGCCCCTCGTAGGGGCGAGCGTGCCATACCGAAAATGATTTACTCTTTTTATGGGTGCTTTCGACTAGGCTCTCGTTAAGGAACCGGCCCAAACAAGACCGAGATTCCCGTGAGAATTGCTACGCTGCCTGCAGTGAAATTGCAAGAATCACTTTATACGCTATTTCGAAATCGAATGAATTGAGCAACTGTATTTCCCCAGGTTTCCATTGGAAAAGGGACTTTTTTGTATGCAAGTGATGATCGATTGGCGGAGAAGCCGCTCCCGTGTGGGGTGGCCGTGAGAATGATTCCGAGTCTTCTTGACCATACCCATGTGGAACTTGTAAATAAATAGGTTTGTAAGTGCCTAGCTGAGTAATAAGATAAGTACATTTGCTAGTAATCCAAAACCTTTCATCTTCTCTTTCTAGATATAGCAGCCTACCCATATTGATAGTGGAATTATTGATCTCCTCTTTTGGATAGCCCATTTTGAATAAGTGTTATGGGTAAGGGCTTGACCTACCAGTTGAAAGGAATCTACCGTGCTTTATGCTCTCGCTAGCTTTGAACTTGTTTGTACCAGTAATCAAACCCAGAATCTCATTTCCCATTGCTTTCATCGCATAGAGCCAGATGCCGCATCCACATGCCTATTTAGTAAGTGGGGTGTATCCTTGGTCACACTTGAGAAATAATCCTATACTTCCAATAACCCACTACTTCCTCCACGGATGGTACATGACAGGCATCTGCCGGAACTAGAGGCGAGCACTTTTCAATCAATTACGAGAGGCATTCGCTTCTATGATCTTTAATAAGCGAAGCAACGAGCCTAGTAGGGGAAATACCTTCCCCAGGAATGTCATCAAAGCCAGGTTCTCCAATCGTAAAAGGGAATATTCCATGGCACAAGGGTTGTTTTTAGGTGATGTCCTCGGCAGACCACCACAAAAGGTCCGAATCAGGCGAAACTTCTTTTGGTGCCAGCGAGAAGTAGTAACAAGAACTCCTCTATTCAATATCAGCCTGGTTTAGGTCTAGGTCATAATGAATTTTCTGATACCTTCCTTCGTCCATAGTTCAGCGTTATGCTTCTGTCCCATGATGAAGAAGGATAGAAGAATGGTAAGATATGATCGTATTAGTGAGCCGTGGGAAAAGAGTTTTTTCGTACCTTGATTCGACCCACCCAAAAGCAACAGGAATCGCTTTCTCCTCCTATAAGGAAATCTCGTCGTTTCACTCTTCTACAAGTACCATCGGGTTAGTCAACTCAAACGCTGAGAGATTACTATAGAAACAAGGTGGCTTTGAGGCTAGCTCCACTCCCCAAATAGAGCAGTTACTTCGTTGATGACAAGAACCCCATTTCCACTAGCCAAAGAGCAATTCATTTCTTCGACTCGATGCCTCCTCATTTGCTCCCATTCCCATATTAATAACAAATTAGGGAAATGCGAGGGAAAATAATGCCAAAAGCATTTAGAGATTTTACTGGGATTCGTTCTGGCTCACATGGCGAGGGATTGCTATAACTATTTTTAGAAGCATTAATGAGATCTCTTTTTTTCTTCATAAGCTTGCATCATGAATCCCACTTCCCACTTTACCTGCCTCTTTAGTAGTCTCACATCTTGGTTTAAGAAAGTGCTCGCTGTATTCCCATACCTTCCTGTGCTTAATAACTAGCTTCAAAGAGCCCACTCTTTTATTTAATAGCCGAGAGGCATGAACGGTTGGGAAAAACCCTCTCGTGTGTGGTTCGTAAGAGTCGATTATCCAAGCAAGACCTTAGAGGAGAGGACACACCATAGCACCCATTGGTAGACTAGACTCCGGAGCTTCAAACAAACTTACAGTAAGCCTAATCAAAGCAGGCGCCCTCACCTCCGTCTTCACTGCCGGCGTCTACGGTTTGGGTGAAGGTATCAGCTTTGATACCATGTGTGATAAATTCGTCCCATTTTCCTGTGATAGTCAATAAACACAACCCTTACATATCCGTGTTTTGTAATCACCTTTCCCTTCCCGTCGCTTCCTTATACTAGAATTCTGATGACGCATGCAACCCCGGCTACTTTCCTACCCTACTATTAACAATTACGAAGTTTCGATTGTTTATCCAATGCAGCTTAATATGGTTATGCCAGCAAGGAGCATGAACTGAAGCTGGTTATTTACTTAGAAGAGGAAACATCTAGTCAGCAGAGCAGCGCAGCGGAGTCATCATATTATCATATTCTTGAGTCTCTCCCCACGGGATGACCGCTTCCACCACACTCTATTTCTATTGGTTCACCTTAGATTTCTTGGTTGTGTGCATCCGTCCAATCCTTATCTAAAAGAACATAATCGCTAAGCTATGGATGCTTCGGCCGCACTCTCTACTCAGTTATCTGTTTCTAGTGCGTTGCGTTTTGAAGGCCCGATACAAAAGAAAGTGGCCTTCCTTATTAATAGTGATGGAGACTTCAGGTCCGAGAAGGAATAACCTAAAGCCAGTGATAGAATATGTACAACCGGCAGGAGCGATTGATCAGATATCGCATACATGCTTATAAGATGCTAATTCTCACACAATTAGAATATAAGGAGAATAACGTAAAGCTAGTCAATGCGTTCAGTACTTTCACTTTCCGTACATACCTTGACGGGAAGGAAAACTCCACTTAGGATGGGTTAAAGGTTTTCCAATTATGCCTTGCTTACGTTCTCAACTAGATCACTTTAATATCGTTCGACTCATTGTCATTAGAGAAAGATGTGTCGTAGGAGAATTGACTTCGGATTAGAGTAGGAATCGAAACCAAGGAAAAGCTTCATTCCCGTGCGGTTTCATTAGTACTACATCTATAGGCCACTACTTCACCACTTCACTGGAAAGTTCATTCTCAATTGTAGCAAAGTTTCGTAACCATTAAAGCGCATTCTCTCCTTTACTCTTATTCCGGCATGGATCCCACTGAAGCATCTAGTTTTTGGTCATTTCCACATCCTCGTCTTTACTTTAAGACACAACTCTTCTCTTTTCTCGGTCAAATGACTTGCGATAGTCTACCTTGAGTAGGACCATAGGGATCTTATGTTTGTGCGAAAGATAAGTGGTTCTGTCACAAGCAAGAAAGTTTCTATGAGTGAGCGACCCTTGATAAATGCCGATTGATACGTGTCAATGTCAATAAGTGGATGAGTGTTGTTAAAGACAATGTTTGTTCCTCTTCTTTGAAACGATTTTCATGAATCTCGAGATGATACTGATTGACCTGAAATCCTCGACGGTGTTGGCATCTTTTTTCTTTGGGAGGAGAGTGATGGATGTCTGGGTTAGCCTCCAAACATAAAGGCCATTGCTATGAAAGAGCTGCAAGAGAGAAAGCAGTTGCGAGTGGATGATGTCCCAGAAGGCTTGGATTGCACAGATTCTACCAGAGGATGTTGAGATGCTCTCATTGCAACTCACTGATGGAGAAGAACTGGAGAGCTCAGCTCGAGATGGAGGAGGTGGTAGTACATGTTCCCTACTGGTACCAGTGGTGGCTTGATCACTTCAAATTGGAGGGACTTTTGGGCCAAATTCTCATTCTGTGCAGAGGCCGCCAGGTTGAAGTTGGATGTTGCTTTTGTAGTTCCCAGTGAAGGATGATGCTGGGTCTATGATGCATTTTATTTGGATTTTGGTTGATAGTTTTCGATGAAGCCACAGATACTACTCTTGTCTGAGACCTGTTGGCTTCATCCAGAGGGAGATGTGTTCTAGGGTGCCAAAGTACTCTTCAGCTGAAGAACTCTCTTTGGTATAAGGGCATCATCAAAGCAAAGAAATTAGAAGAAGAAGCAGTCGGTAAAGCAATGCGAGACAAGTGTCATGTAGCAAGGTGCCCGGAATCTATCGTATATCGTATATAGGGATTTTGGATTGCGATTTCCTTTTGGGGATCAGGCCGATTTGATGACAGGAATTTCCTTGTTTGTTGCAGCCTAAGATTGGGATTGGCCTACCCTTCTTCTATAACCGGGATCTTACGACTCTCGTGCTTAATAAGTTGGCACCTCGCATCCTGCCAAAACCTAATCCTCTTATTCTCTAGCTAGAGTTGGGCTCCTTCAGAAGATATGATAGTTCTACTTTTGACACCCTTTTTCCTATTTTTAAACTCAAATTGATAAAGCCACCTGGCGACTAGGAATAGTTTCGAGTTTCTGGTCTGTTTTCTTTTGAGAATCAAACCTCTAATGGGTTTTTGCTACCAAGAAAAGGGAATGGCCATGTTGATGGGGTCTATCTAAATAGAGAGGAACCTACAGGGCTGATTACTCAATCACTCCATTGTGATGACAATCACACCCATATTCTTTATTATTTCTAAATATAGATAATTGCCATCTCCCGGCATAAGAAGGAGTGACCCTAACGACAGCCCCTATAACAGTAGACAACACGTTTTAAATTAGACTGGAGAACCTTTAACCCATCCGAAGTGGAGTTTTCCTTCCCATCAAGGTATGTACGGAAAATGAAAGTGTTGAACGCATTCACTAGCTTTACGTTATTCTCCCTGTATGCTAATTGTGTGAGAATTAGCAGCTTATAAGCATGTATGCGATATCTGATCAATCGCTCCTGCCGGTTGTACAGATTCTATCACTGGCTTTAGGTTATTCCTTCTCGGACCTGACGTCTCCATCACTACTAATAATGAAGGCCACTTTCTTTTGTATCGGGCCTTCAAAACGCAACGCAGTAGAAACAGATAGCTGAGTAGAGAGTGCGGCCGAAGCATCCATAGCTTAGCGATTATGTTCTTATAGATAAGGATTAGACGGATGTAGACAACCAAGAAATCTAACGTGAACCAATAGAAATAGAGTCTGGTGGAAGTGGTCATCCCGTGGCAAGAGACTCAAGAATATGGTAATATGATGACTCCGCTGCGCTGCTCTGGTGACTAGTCGTTTCCTCTCCTAAGTAAATAACCAGCTTCAGTTCATGCTCCTTGCTGGCATAACCATATTAAGCTGCATTGGATAAACAATCGAAAGTCTGTAATTGTTAATAGTAGGGTAGCGAAGTAGTCGGGGTTGCACGCGTTATCAGAATTCTAGTATAAGGAAGCGACGGGAAGGGAAAGGTGATTACAAAATACGGATACGTAAGGGTTGTGCTTATTGACTATCACAGGAAAATGGCAAGAATTTATCACACATGGTATCAGAGCTGATACCTTCACCCAAACCGTAGACGCCGACGGTGAAGAAGGAGGTGAGGGTGCTTGCTTTGATTAGGCTTACTGTAAGTTTGTTTGAAGCTCCGGAGTCTAGTCTACCAATGGCTGCTATGGTGTTGAAAGGACCTCGATGATTCCTAGAGGGGGTGAATAGGCTATTTAAAAACTTCTTCGGATTTGGCTTAAACCTAATGCGGAAATAAACTAAGAGGATACTTTTCAAGCACAAATCCTAAATGCAATAGGCACCGCAACGTGTATCAACAACACGATCTACCAAGATGGACACAATACAGTTACTAAAAAGCACAAGCAAGTTACACAAACTTACTTGAGCTATATCACACGACAAGTAGGTGAACGACACAAGATACTAGATCACACTATAGCACACGATATATCAAAAGCTGCAAGTGTGAACGTGTGGATATAGAGGGTATGCTTGAACGATTAATCTTGTACAAAGAAATAGCCAACACAATATAATGAGCACAAACAACATGCAATGTATGTATGCTCAAGTAACACAAGTAAACCACAAGTAAGGAGTTAGGGTTAAGGATAACCAAGGTCACTGAGATAAAGATATATCCCGATGTTCACTTCCTTGGAGGGAAGCTAGTCACCGTTAGAGAGGTGGATGTTACCACGAAGGCACACCAACGCCACGAAGGCTCACCCTATTCTCCCTTTGAGATAACACCACGAAGGCGTTTCTCAACCACTAGTGGTAAGCCTTTGAGGTGGCTTCCAAACCCTCACAAACTTTTCCGGGGGGTAATCACACGGATTGATTCCTCTCCGAAGAACTCCTACCGCCTAGGAGTCTCCAACCTCCAAGAGTAACAAGATCACGGGGAATGCTCAAAACTTGCTCAAATCTCAAATAGCTTGGGTTGAGAGAAGGAGAGGGAGACGATCTATCTTTTGATTGGAACAACTCTCAAAGGGACTCACAAATGCTCTTGGGATCTAAGATTTGGTGTAAGAAAATGTGTGTCAGGTAGAAATGTGTTCTTATGAGGATATGGCTGTGTTGGGCACGCTCTCACGAAGTGGGAGGGGGTATTTATAGTGGAGAATGGAAAGTGACCGTTAGGGTCACTTAAGTCTGACAGTGGCCGGACATCCGGCAGTTCTCGGATGTCCGGACTCCCACAAGGGGTCGGACGTCCGACAGGGGTCTGTCATCCGAGGGATGTAAATATATCAGGGACCACTGTGTAGTCGAACAGGGACCGGACGTCCGGAGGAAGGTCGCACGTCCGGCCCTCGGACGAGAGGAGGAGGCCGAAAGTCCGAGTTATTTGACTCAAATTTCTCTCGTGCAAGGTTTCGGTTTTCCGAAGGGTGTCGGACGTCCGGAGAGAGCCGGAATTCCGAGTTATTTGACTCAAATTTCTCTGGTATAAGGTTCCGGATTTCCGAACTGGTCGGGCGTCCGTCCCTCGGACGTCCGGAGGAAACCGTATGTCCGAGGCATTGGTTCTGTTTTCAGATAACAGTAGAGCAGTGGAGATGTGGTATGAGCAGAAAAGTAGAGATGTAGTTTTGAGCAAGTTCATCGCAAAACCTGTGATCCCCTCTTAATAGTGCGGGATCCCTAAAGACTCAAGAATCATAAAAGGGTACTAATGATCCATACTTGAGTGTATACTTTTATTCGTTGATCATCACTCCGCACCACTAACGTCAAAGGAACTGATACCTTTGAGTTAGCCCTTTCACTTGAGCTTGATGTTGTTGTTCCTTCTTGGCTCAAGTAGAAAGCAAGACATGATGAAGTATTCAAGTAGCTCTCCCATACACAATGTGGAAAGCCTAGATTATGTATTCATCTTCATTTGTCCACCATGTGAACATCCACAAGAATCAAGCATGTAGTGCTCAGGAATGCTTATCTTGATCTTGTCCTTGTTAGCACACGAGCTTGTCCTTATCAACACATGATCATTAACAATAGTTTAAGACGGCTCACAAATCATCGTATCTAACGTGGGTATATTGCAGGGGTTTGGACTTCTAATTGTCATATAAATATTCGAACACTTCAGGGTCTTCGAATTCTTCGGGTCTTGAGAGTCTACTCTTGGTGTAGCTTCAATTCTTCAAAAGCGTGGTGAAATCCTCTTTACTTTGAAGTAGAACTTCGTTGATTCTTCATGAGGTCGAAGGGGTAAGGGTATTGTCTAACTATTGGAGGTGAGGGAGAACATTTGATGAAGTCAGAAGGGATGAGAAGTAAAAGGTGTTCTTGAAAATAAAGTTTTTTGAGAGATCCTTTCCTAAGAGATTTCCAATTTCTAGGGTCACGTCCTACAGTCAACATGTGCTCTAATACCATTTCTGTAGCGACCCGACTCAAGATGAGTCAAGCCTCTGTGTTTCTGCGCCATCCCTGGATCAGTATGCTGACACACACAGTACATCAATGTATATATCAAAGTGCAATCACATGTAAATAGCGTAAAACTGATATATACCTTAAATATCTCAGCGGAAGCGGTCAAGGGAGTGGAGTCCCAATAAACACCAACGGCAAGTTGAGTGTAGACCGTAACCCTGAATCGTACTCTTTCTCGTCGAAGAAAATATCTGCAACATAAGACGTTGCAGCCGTGTAGGTCAGCATATTGAATATGCCGGCAAGTCACACAAGAGAGGGGTGAAAAGTAATCATCTATACTATATGCATATATGGCAGGTGGGGCTATAAGTTTTAGCGTAAAGCAAATTTTTCTCCTACAACAAGAGAGGGCTAAAAGCAAAATGTTACTACATTGTTGGTTGCTAACGAGATGGTTCCGCCAACCAGTTCTCGTACCCGAGTTGTCAATAATTACCCTCATCAAATATTTTTAATGGTGTTGAGAAATCCAGATAACTTCAGTTCCTTTGGCTCAAGTTGTCCATGACCGTGGACACGGCTAATCGATTAGGTTTGAGTACTCTGCAGAGTTTTGCACACGTTCCCCACAAGATTTGATCGCCTCCGAGTATGTCCTCGCACTTCAAGGTGTTTGAAGACCGGATGATCAAAACATGGTCTTTCAACGGGTCCCTCTGAATCCCTGTCGGTGCCCATCCATTCCTACCGTTCTTCTACATCTGCTAGCACCGCCTGTCCAAAGTCGCCGCGTTGTCCAACCAAGCCAGATCCCATAATGACTTGTGGTTGTGCAGGTAAGCCTTGGGTCTTGAAAATATCCGTCCATCTCTTTGAGCCTGGGTGAAGCTTTCCGCAGGATGTCATGGCCTCTCCAGCATCCCGGGTCATCCACTGGGTTCTCCAGGGAGCCGATCAACCGTCCTTCACCCAGAGTTGCATTGCGTCCAAGGTCTTGAAATTCTTGTCTTAACCGGTCTTGATTATTTAATCAACCTCGCATCACTCGTGTTATGCACTCAACCGAAATCCCGTCTACTCAAGCATAGCAATATGAACTTTGTCGTCCCGGGGCCAAGTATCGGGGTTATTGTGTGCCTACCACATGATACTACAATATATACTAAAATTTCCAAGTACCTAAGCAGCATGCAATTGGGCATAGGATGGTAGAACTACGATGCATAAAACATAGGTGATAGTATGATCAAAGTGACTTGCCTGGTGATGTTGACGAAGAAGAATTTCTCGAGAAATAACTTGATAGACTACTCGTCACTCTCCGATGAAATCTATATAACAAACATATCATTCACATAAGCACTCATACTAGCAATCATTCTAACAATCAAAACAAAAGAGAGAGCGAATAGGAATCCGAAAGAAACTTCAAATAAGACTAGGGAGTCTTCTACTACGTCAAACACTAAATAGTTTTTGTCTAACAGAAAATAATAACAAGGAACTAAGATATAAATCTAACTAAGATAAAATAAAGTATTTTTCACAAAACTTTTTGAAAGTATTCCCAAACGGGATTTGAAACAGTGGAGAAACCAATTGCAAGTTACTAAGGAACTAGAATTGATTTCATGATAACAAATAAAAATTAAAATCAACACTTGTTGCAAAACTACTGTTATCTAACATAAACAAAACAATAATATTTTTGAAATATAAAAGAAAATAATTTAAAACAATTTACAGCAAAAGGAAATAGCCATAGTCCTAAAAAAAGGTGAAACAGAAATTGTTTCACAAGAAACAGTGAGCTAAAATACTCAAACAACTCTGAAATTTTTACCACTGATAAATAAGAGCACTAGTGATCAATAGCAAAAAGAATAAAATTAAAAGCTATTTGTAAACTCATGGAATAAGCAAAACAAGGTTTAAACTAAATCTGATCTAATTCACATTTGAAAATTTCAAACCTAGACAGATTATATGTTTTTAGAAACTACAGAAAAATTGGGATCTACTGGAAAACGAATCAACATCATTGGACTTCGGGATCAAAATCTATGGCCAAAACAAAATTGGAACTTTTCTGTTTTTGGAACTAAACAGAAAAAAATAGAATAAAAGCTAACTAACTACGTGGCAGTCCCTGATTGGCTGCGGGGCTGTGCGCTGCGTAGGCTAACCAGCGAATGGCCGAAGCTTAACGAGAATTCTCTGGCTAAGAAGTTAAGTGAATAAAAACCGGCGGTCTTTGTTTAAAAACCGAAAGGGTAAGTACCTCCAAATCTACACCGTGGGATCTAGATCTAACGGTAAAACTACACAATACAAAAAAAACAAGTAAAAGAAAAAAGAAAGGAAAGAGGGGTTACCTCGTGCTACAGAGGAAGCACGGCGAGGGCACTCCAGCGATGGGGAGCTCCGGCGGGGTGGGGTCGCCGGCGGGGGTGGGGGGTTTGTGGTGGCAGGGGGGCGGTGGAGGGGGGGTGGCGACGAGGGGAGTGGCGGCGATGTGGAGGGACCTGCAGGGGGGGCCGACGTGGTGGAGTTCCTGGCGACGAGTTCCTGGCAGGAGCTTCTCGTGGGGATGGGGAGGGGTGCAGGGGGGCCGACGGGGTGGGGTGGTGTGCAGCGAGGTAGGGGAGGGCTGCAGGGGGGTGCGGCAGGAGGGGGTGCGGCGGGAGGGGGAGTCCAGAGGGCTCGGCGAGGAAGGGAGGGAGTGCAGGGGCGATGGGGTGGGGCTCCGGTGAGTTCTCTGGTGGCCGACTCCGGCGAGGTGCAGGGGGGAGGAGGTGGGGAGAGGCGGCGGTTTCAACCGGAATGGAACGAGGAGAACGTGGGGCTTCTTATAGGGGCGATGGGAGAGGCTAGGAGGGAAGGAACTTTGCGAATCCCGGAGGTGAAGTTTTTAAAAAGTTACAAATTTCACACAAGTTTCAATCACTGAAGCAAACAAACAAACAATCAATCTAATAATTATATTAACATTCCAAAATTTATAATTTTGGGATGTTACAATGGTTTTCTTCTAACTTCCCATAATTGCTAGTTAGTAAGTCAAGTTGAGCACGTAGCTCAATATTCTCCTTCAATGTTGATACTTCAAATGAGGTAGAGTTAGATGTACAAGTATCATCAACAATATGAGAGGAGTAAGAAGCAAATAGAGACTTCTCATGAGTAGATTGAAGCTCCTCATAGATCTTAGAGGTTTTGATGAGCTCTCCCTTGACATTATTGCATTCAAGGGGAAGGACCTCAAAATCCTTTTTAAGTTTATCATGAGCAACTTCAGTCTCTCCTTTTGAAGATCTTAAGTCTCTACATGTTTGATGACTCTTCTCAAGTTCATGTTCAAGTTGTTCACTTTTAGCTTTTTCATGATTAAGTGAATCATTACAATTTTCAAAGTAAGCAAGAACATCTTGGAATCTTTGAAGAGCGTTATTTTTAGCTTTATGAAGAATTTTACTGATCACATAGATATTTTCAATCAAGTCATCATCATCATCCTCATCGCAAATATCATCGTTATTGCACAGGGAAGATGATACCTCATTATTTCCTCTTGCCATGAGGCACATGTGAACTGGAGGAGTTGATGATGATTCTTTTGGTGAATCAGATTCTTCATTAGTCAAAAGTACTTCATATTTCTTGATTTCCCCTAAATGATTAGTCATAGAGCAACTAGGGAGAAACAAGATATTTTGATCAAGAGGACACGGGAAAGCAGGCATATCACCACAGACATTTGTCGAGGGATCTTTAGGTGAAATGCATGACCTATCAGCACAATAATTTACACTATGTGTGGTGCTAGATATGCTCGTGTCCATAGAGTCTATGACATTTTCATCAACATATATTTCTTCACTCACCATGTCATTACCTTGTGAGATTGAAGAAGCTGAGGTGTGCAAGCAATCGGATATGGAAGTAGTGGTGGACTCTTTATGATCGAAAAGAGTGAAGAGCTCATGCACCAACTCCTTCATCATAATACCGTCTTCATCAAGATTGGACCCACCATATATATCTTCAAGTTTAGTCCAAACTATATGAGCTCACTTGCAAGTCGAGATAAACTTAAACACTCTGGGCTTATGGTTCGATGAATGGCAAGAAAAGCCTCACAATGAAGATACATTTCATTAGTAGATGAAGATGCATCATCCTTTTTGTCTGCAATCCCTGCAAGAACAATTCGTAAAGTATTTGGGCCCATGGACCTAAAGTGATGAAGCATACGAATTCTCCATAGGGTATAATTTGTGCCATCAAAGTCAAAGGTGTCATTGTGCACTAATCGAATAGTCGACATCGATACTCTCTAGGTCGTGAAACCTAATTAAAGAGAGACCTTGCTCTGATACCAATTGAAAGGACCTCGATGACGCCTAGAGGGGGGTGAATAGGCTATTTAAAAACTTCTTCGGATTTGGCTTAAACCTAATGCGGAAATAAACTAAGAGGATACTTTTCAAGCACAAATCCTAAATGCAATAGGCACCGCAACGTGTATCAACAACATGATCTACCAAGATGGACACAATACAGTTACTAACAAGCACAAGCAAGTTACACAAACTTACTTGAGCTATATCACACGACAAGTAGGTGAACGACACAAGATACTAGATCACACTATAGCACACGATATATCAAAAGCTGCAAGTGTGAACGTGTGGATATAGAGGGTATGCTTGAACGATTAATCTTGTACAAAGAAATAGCCAACACAATATAATGAGCACAAACAATATGCAATGTATGTATGCTCAAGTAACACAAGTAAACCACAAGTAAGGAGTTAGGGTTAAGGATAACCAAGGCCACTGAGACAAAGATGTATCCCGATGTTCACTTCCTGGGAGGGAAGCTAGTCACCATTAGAGAGGTGGATGTTACCACGAAGGCACACCAACGCCACGAAGGCTCACCCTATTCTCCCTTTGAGATAACACCACGAAGGCATTTCTCAACCACTAGTGGTAAGCCTTTGAGGTGGCTTCCAAGCCCTCACAAACTTTTCCGGGGGGTAATCACACGGATTGATTCCTCTCCGAAGAACTCCTACTGCCTAGGAGTCTCCAATCTCCAAGAGTAACAAGATCACGGGGAATGCTCAAAACTTGCTCAAATCTCAAATAGCTTGGGTTGAGAGAAGGAGAGGGAGACGATCTATCTTTTGATTGGAGCAACTCTCAAAGGGACTCACAAATGCTCTTGGGATCTAAGATTTGGTGTAAGCAAATGTGTGTGAGGTAGAAATGTGTTCTTATGAGTATATGGTTGTGTTGGGAACCCTCTCACGAAGTGGGAGGGGGTATTTATAGTGGAGAAGGGAAAGTGACCGTTAGGGTCACTTAAGTCTGACAGTGGTCGGACATCCGGCAGTTCTCGGATGTCTGGACTCCCACAAGGGGTCGAACGTCCGACAGGGGTCGGTCGTTCGAGGGATGTAAATATATCAGGAACCACTGTGTAGTCGAATAGGGACCGGACGTCCGGAAGAAGGTCGGACGTCCGGCCCTCGGACGACAGGAGGAGGCCGGAAGTCCGAGTTATTTGACTCAAATTTCTCTGGTGCAAGGTTCCGGTTTTCTGAGGGTGTCGGACGTCCGGCCCTCGGACGTCCGGAGAGAGCCGAAAGTCCGAGTTATTTGACTCAAATTTCTCTGGTATAAGGTTCCGTATTTCCGAAGTGGTCGGGCGTCCGTCCCTCGGACGTCCAGAGGAAGCCGGATGTCCGAGGCATTGGTTCTGTTTTCAGATAACAGCAGAGCGGTGGAGATGTGGTATGAGCAGAAAAGTAGAGATGTAGTTTTGAGAAAGTTCATCGCAAAACATGTGATCCCCTCTTAATAGTGCGGGATCCCTAAAGACTCAAGAATCATAGAAGGGTACTGATGATCCATACTTGAGTGTATACTTTTATTCGCTGATCATCACTCCGCACCACTAACATCAAAGGAACTGATACCTTTGAGTTACCCTTTCACTTGAGCTTGGTGTTGTTGTTCCTTCTTGGCTCAAGTTGAAAGCAAGACATGATGAAGTCTTCAAGTAGCTCACCCATACACAATGTGGAAAGCCTAGCTTATGTATTCATCTTCATTTGTCCACCATGTGAACATCCACAAGAATCAAGCATGTAGTGCTCAGTAATGCTTATCTTGATCTTATCCTTGTTAGCACACGAGCTTGTCCTTATCAAAACATGATCATTAACAATAGTTTCAATGATATATTCGTGTTGATCCACTTGAACTTGCACGCCACAATCTTGATGACGATCACCACTTGACGTCATCCTTCATGGGTTGTATGAGATCTTCCTTTTGACGCAAGCCCATGGAAGCACACCTAACCCCCACATAGGACTCTCACAAAGACCATGGGTTAGTACACAAACACGTAATGGACAATGCTTACCATACCATGGGATCACTTGATCCCTCTCGGTACATCTTATACGCTTTGTGTGTTGATCATCTTGATTTACTCTTTGTCTGAGATCTTTGGATAATACCTTGAATACCATCTTGGTCATCATATAAACTCCCTGAACCCAACAGATGGACTTCAAGAAGTGCCTATGGACAAATCCTATAAATATAACTTAAGGCAACCATTAGTCCATAGGAATTTTCATCAATTACTGAAACCACATATGGAGATATATGCTCTAACAGGTGTGTCCTCCCCTCTAAGGTCTCGCTTGGATAATAGACTCTTACAACCCACACAGGAGAGGGTTTTTCCCAACCGTTCATGCCTCTCGGCTACTAAATAAAAGAGTGGGCTCTTTGAAGCTAGGTATTAATCACAGGAAGGTATGGGAATATAGCGAGCACTTTCTTAAACCGAGATGCGATACTACTAAAGAGGCAGGTAAAGTGGTAAGTGGGATTCATGATGCAAGCTTATGAAGAAAAAAAGAGATCTCACTAATGCTTCTAAAAATAGTTATAGCAATCCCTCGCCATCTGAGCCAGAACGAATCCGAGTAAAATCTCTAAATTCTTTTGGCATTCTTTTCCCTTGCATTTCCCTAATTCTGTTATTAATATGGGAATGGGAGCAAATGAGGAGGCATCGAGTCGAATAAATGAATTGCTCTTTGGCTAGTGGAAATGAGGTTCTTGTCGTCAACGAAGTAACTGCTCTATTTGGAGAGTGGAGCCAGCCTCAAAGCCGCCTTGGTTCTATAGTAATCTCTCAGCGTTTGAGTTGACTAATCCGATGGTACTTGAAGAAGAGTGAAACGACGAGATTTCCTTATAGGAGGAGAAAGGTATTCTTGTTGCTTTTGGGTGGGTCCAATCAAGGTACAAAAATCTCTTTTCCCACGGCTCACTAATACGATCCTATCTTACCATTCTTCTATCATTCTTCATCACGGGACACAAGCATAATGCTGATCTATGGACGAAGGAAGGTATCAGAAAATTCATTATGACCTAGACCTAAACCAGGCTGATATTGAACAGAGGAGGGGTTCTTGTTACTACTTCTCGCTGGCACCAAAAGAAGTTTCGCCTGATTCGGACCTTTTGTGGTGGTCTGCCGAGGACAGCACCTAATAACAACCCTTGTGCCATGGAATATTCCCTTTTACGATTGGAGAACCTGCTTTGATGACATTCCTGAGGAAGGTATTTCCCCTACTAGGCTTCTTGCTTCGCTTATTAAAATCAAAGAAGCGAATGCCTCTCGTAATTGATTGAAAAGTGCTCACCTCTAGTTCCGGCACATGCCTGCCATGTACCATCCGTGGAGGAAGTAGTGGGTTATTTGAAGTATAGGATTATTTCTCAAGTGTCACCAAGGATACACCCCACTTACTAAATAGGCATGTGGATGCGGCATCTGGCTCTATGCGATGAAAGCAATGGGAAATGAGATTCTGGGTTTGATTACTCGTACAAACAAGTTCAAAGCTAGCGAGAGCATAAAGCATGGTAGATTCCATTCAACTGGTAAGTCAAGCCCTTACCCATAACACTTATTCAAAATGGTCTATCCGAAAGAGGAGATCAATAATTCCACTATCAATATGGGTAGGTTGCTATATCTAGAAAGAGAAGATGAAAGGTTTTGGATTATTAGCAAAGGTACTTATCTTATTACTCAGCTAGGCACTTACAAACCTATTTATTTACAAGTTCCACATGGGTCTAGTGAGGTAGACTCGGAATCATTCTCACGACCACCCCACAGGGGAGCGGCTTCTCCGCTAATCGACCATCACTTGCATACAAAAAAAAAGCCCCTTTTCTAATGGAAACCTGGGGAAATACAGTTGCTTAATTCATTCGATTTCGAAATAGCATATAAAATGATTCTTGCAATTTCACTGCAGGCAGCGTAGCAATTCTTGCGGGAATCTCGGTCTTGTTTGGGTCGATTCCTTAACAAGAGCCTAGTCGAAAGCGCCCACAAAAAGAGTAAATTGTTTTCGGTATGGGTATGTTGGCCCCTACGAGGGGCGGTAAGCAAGGTAGAGACCACGGAGCGGGACCGTGAAGGGTCTTCCCATCTCTTCTTGTTATTGTCTTTGTCCGAGATGCCCGGTTCACCAAATGATAATTCAAATCGAGATTGTGTGAAGTAAATATCGAGGTTTTTCTTCTTACTAACTTTGTCAAAGAGTCTAAAAAACAATAAATGATCAACGAAACTTCGAGTTTAAAGACAAACTCTCGTCGTCAGCACCTATACACAGAGAAGCAAACACTTGCACCCAACGCAGGCAAGACGGTTGCCAAGCCCATTGATTCGTTACTTGCAAGGATTAATTCTGACAGATATCGATAATTAAAAAGTAAAAACAAATAATAAAAGGCAGCAAGGTATTTTTAGTGTTTTAGTAAATCTATTTGAGTACACCCGGGAGTCATAGTTTTAACTAGAGGCTTCTCTCTCAAAAGTAGCATACGGTGGGTAAAGAAATTGTTGTTGGCCAATTGACAGAATAGCTCATAGTTAAGACATGTTATTTAGGGCAATGATTATGTTTATATAGTAATCACGTCCATAAACAAGTAGACCAAAATGATTCTACATCTACTACTATTGCTCCACTTCGAGAGCGCTTCTATTCTTGCCTCTCTACATATTAAGTTCGTGATAAACAGAGTAATCCTTGGAGTAAGATGACATGATGTAGACAAAGTAAGACAAGCAATATGTTCAGACACCGTCATTTTATCCATAGTAGCGACAATAAAAATATGTGTCTTGTCCCCTTCTTTCACTCAGATACACATCAACGCAAGATTGAACCCACTGTAACGCACCACTCCCACTGGAGATAAATCAGTCTAGTTGGTCAAACCAAACGGATAGATCGGAGAGAAATACAAAGCTATAATAATGATGTGTAATAGAATTCAGAGAAGACTCAATTACTTCCAATGAATAATATGATGATAAACCCACAATTCATCGGATCCCAACAAACACACCGCAAAAGAGGATTATATCACATAGATCACTGCGGGACTAGCGGCAAACATTGTATTGAAGAACGTAGAGAGAGAAGAAGCCATCTAGGTACTAGCTATGGACCCGTAGGTCTGTTGTGGACTTCTTACACATCATCATGAAGGCATTAAGGTTGATGTAAACAGCCTTCGTGACTGATTCCCCCTCCCACGGGACACCAGAAAAGGTCTCCCAATGTGATCACGGTGGAATAGAGACTTGCGACGGCGGAAAAAATGTTTCAGGTTGCTCTGTGGTATTTTAAAAATATTCTGAAATTTATAGAAGTGGAATTAGGCCACGAGTGGTGTCGAGGGGGCACAAGCCTGGTGGGCGCGCCCTCCAGGCTTGTCGCCTCCTTGTGCAGCGCCTGGCCTTCTTCCAAAGCTTTGTGGGACCAAAATTGTTCAAAAAAACAACAAAAAGTTTCGACGTCGTTGGACTCTGTTTGGTATTGATTTTCTAAAAAAGTGAAAAACATGTTGATACGTCTCCAACGTATCGATAATTTATGAACTATTTATGTCCTATTTACCCAAGTTTTTTATGGTTTTCTTGCAATTTTATATGATTTAAATTGAACTAACATGGACTAACATTGTTTTCAGAGGGTTTATAGTGGTGTTGTTTTTGTGAAGAAAATACAAATTCTTGGAATTGAATGAAACTTTTTATTATTTTTTATGGAACAAAAGAGGCCTAAAAGCACTCGAGGAGTGACACGGGGGCGGCCAAAGGAGGCTCAAGCCTAGGGGGTGCCCCTTGGGCGCGCCCCTTGAGCTTGTCGCTTCCGCATGGGTTCCCCTAACGTGAACTCAATGCTAAAAATTCCTATAAATCCCAGAATTTCCAAAACTGAACCTAGAACTTCCGATCTGTCGTCACAAGCCTCTCTTTGGAAGTGATCTGAGACAGAGCTTTTTCCAACATCCTGTCGGAGAGGGAAATCCTGACCATAGCCATCTTCATCATTGCGGTGATCTCCGTGACAAGGAGGGAGCAGTTCATCCTAAGACGACTTATTTTTTAAACTGCCAAAAAACAGAAAGTTGGTCAGCCCTACATGAATAAAATGACTTTGTATTGGTTGGTGATTAAATCTTAAAACGTTTGGCTGTATCCTGACATTGAAAGAGAAATCCAGCGTCGTGCAGGATTCAAACTAGTATGAACACACGCATGCGTGTGTATATATAAGAGCAACTCCAACCGGCCGACCCACACGGACGCCATTTTCTCCGCTTTTTGTCCATTTGGGTTGGCCAAAAGGACACCAGCATCCACTTCGGCATTTGGGTCGGCGCATGCGCCCAACGATGGCCCGATCCATTTTTGCTTGCGTGTGAAAAAAAGCAATTCCGAGAAAAATAAACAAGCATTAATTAAACATTAAAAGTCAGCCACGAAGGCCGGCGAGAGTCCACGTGTTCCCATTTCATTAACTAAACATAAAAAACCTAAACTAGGAGGCAGCCCTAGGTGTCATCATCGTCGTCGGGGCCGGTGAGGTCAACCAGCGTAGGCGCAGGGTCGGCCGAGGGGAATGTCGTGTTCCAGAGCACAGCTGTGTGCGCCTCCGTCATCTGTCCCACCGACGCAGGCTGTGGTGGTGGCTGTGGCAGCACAGCACGGGCGCGCTCCTCCTCATCCATCTCCCGTCGTTTGTGACGCCCTCGATTTGATTGTACGCTAATCATACACGCAAATGCATACGACCAAGCTCAAGGACTCACGGTAAGATATCACAACACAACTCTAGGCACAAATAAAAACATACAAGCTTCATATTACAAGCCAGGGGCCTCGAGGGCTAGAATACATAAGCTCGATAAAGACACGAGTCAGCGAAAGCAACAAATATATGAGTACAAACATGAAACATGATAATTCCTTAGAGAAGGCTAGCACAAAAGATACAACAATCAAACGAGGCGTGGCCTCCTGCCTGGGAACCTCCTAAACTACTCCTGGTCGTCAGTGGCCTCCACGTAGTATTAGGCATCATCGGGGTAGCAGTCGTCGTCAGTGGGGAACGCCATCTCCTGGGCTCCATCATCTGGTCGTAGCAACGTATGAAGGGGAAAAGGGGGGCAAAGAAATGGTGAGTACTCATCCAAAGTACTCGCAAGACTCGCATCAGAACTATGCTAGGTATGCATCAGTATCAAAGGAAGGGGTTATATGTGGACTGACTGCAGAAATGCGAGAATAGAGAGAGGGAACTAGTCCTATCGAAGACTACCATCTTGAGGGGTCTTGCAGCAATAGACGAGAGTAGAGCAAGTAACACAATTAATAGTCATATTGTTGCAGCAATATTAATTAAGCCCGCGCCCAGGAATTCTTCCTCAACTCCCTGCGAGGAAGCAATCCTGGAGCAAACATTCCAGTTAAGTAACAATTGTAGTTGTATAAGATCGGGGCATAACTCCAAGTCGTCGTGTAACCTTGGACACACGTATCCGAATAGTTAATTTTCATCCCTACAGGGGTGCACCAAGTTTCCCGTCATGCTTGATAAACTCTGGCCAGACACACTTTCCTGGGTCTTGCCTGGCCTCGGAACATCAACACGTCGCAGCCCCACCTAGGCTCAACAGAGAGGCCAGCCCGCCGGTCTAAATCCTAAACGCGCAGGGTTCATGGGCCCATCACCCATTGCGCTCCTGCATGTTGCGTGGGCGGCCAAGGTCAGTCCTGGCATCTCTTATACAAGAATGGTAATAATCCAAACCACTCGGGCAAGCACCGCTCCATTGCTGACGTCTAAAGAGCTTCGGCCGATACTACGATGTCGAGTACCCATAACTTCTCCCACATAGACTGTTAGTGTGAAAAGGTCTCCGACCAACCCGGATCAAATACCCAAATCCTTACCACTTTAAATAACTCATCGACACCTTCATGCGGGAATCCACCCGTCAAACATTATTTGTCAATGTTCCCAGTAGCACGGTCAAGGAATTGTGTGGTTGTAACATCGGAGGGATCCGGGGTATCACCCTTGATGGATTCTGAATGATGTAACCGTCAAGGTGGCCAGGGAGGAATCACCATCGCTGAGACAGCTTGATGGGTTGTACGACAGAGTCGTTATCGGGGGTGGTGAATGAGGAATCACCCTCCGAGAACCACCGACGGTTAACTACACTACAGAGCTAGCATCAGGAGTACGTATCGAGGTGCCACCCTCAGTAATCGATAGTAGTCATGTAGCATCGTACAACTAAGGGGTGTGAGTGTTGTGTCGGGTCTTGGCTCGTCGATCAGTTGATCGACACTTGGCGATAAAGCGGGGGTAACTGGACTAAGGGTCAAAGGGGATGACTGCTCCACCTATACTAAACAGTTTTAAGGTGCAGTAGAATAATGTAGCAATTTATCAAAAACAGGTTGTGCATCAGATACAAGAGCTAGCTACAATAGTAGCAAAATTCTAATGCAAGCATGAGGGAGAAAGAATAGGCAATATAGGAATGATCAAGGGGGGTTTGCTTGCCTTGTTGCTCTGCAAACAAACACTAATTAGCTAATCAATTAATTAATTTAACTAAGTAATTATTTTAATTACCGTTTTTATTTTTCAGTATATTTTTTAAAAAAATAAAACGTTTAGAGGGGGTGGACCCCCTCTGTCATTCGGTGTGGGGAGGGGATTAGTGGGGATTAATCCCCCGCTATCCAAATTGGTCAAGACGTTGGGCTCACACGGCGCTCGCCAGCGACCACGGAGGCACGCGGCGCGGTGCGCCGTATCAGCAAGGAGCGGCACGAGAAGCAAGGGAATGCGGTGGGGGTGGCGAGCCCGATCTCACAGAGAGCTCCGCGTGACGGTCGTGGCGATACGGTGCACACGCAGTGGGAGAGGGAGAGAGAGAAGGCCAGGGCCTCGAGCGTCGCTCAAAGTGTTGACGGGGAGGGGTCTAGGAGGGCCGGGGCGGTCGATGCGGCGCGCTGGTGTCTGGTGCCGGAGCGGGGCGACGCCGTGATGGAGCCGGCGGGGTGCTACTGCGACAACAGACCTTCCCTAGTACGGCGCCAGGAATCCTGCTGCTGCGGCTACGCCTTTAGGGACTTCCTAGGCAAATATGCAAAGGATTCCCCCATGGCCTTGGAGCCTTGCGTTGGTGTTCCCTCGAAGCGGAAAGGGTGATGTAGCACAATGGTGGTAAGTATTTCCCTCAGTTTTGAGAACCAAGGTATCGATCCAGTGAAGGAGTATCACAAGTGCCTGACAAACACAAAGAGCTTGCTCCCAACGCTATAAATGGGTTGTCAATCCCTTATAGATTGTTTATCAAGTGAGAACTGAAAGCAACAAAGTAACAAAGCAAAGTAAAAGCGAAAGTCGAAACGATAGGTGTGAATAGACCCGGGGGCCGTAGTATTCACTAGTGGCTTCTCTCATGAAAACAAGTAGACGGTGGGTGAACGAATTACTGTCGAGCAATTGATAGAACCGCGCAAAGTCGTGATGATATCTAAGGCAATGATTATATCTATAGGCATCACGTCCAAAAGAAATAGACCGATACTTTCTGCATCTACTACTATTACTCCACACGTCGACCGCTATCCAGCATGCATCTAGTGTATTAAGTCCAAAAGAACAGAGTAACGCTTTAAGCAAGATGACATGATGTAGATGGACAATCTCATATCTACGACAAAGCCCATCTCGTTACCCTTGATGGCAACTACACGATGTGTGCCTTGCTGCCCCTACTGTTACTGGGAAAGGTCACCACATGGTAAGAACCCAAAACCAAGCACTTCTCCCATTGCAAGAATCATAGATCTAGTTGGCCAAACAAAACCCAAGACTCGGAGAGACTTACAAGGATATCAAATCATGCATATAAGAAATCAGCAAAGACTCAAATATATATCATAGATAATCTGATCACAAATCCACAATTCATCGGATCTCAACAAACACACCGCCAAAGAGGATTACATCGGATAGATCTCCATGAAGATCATGGAGAACTTTGTATTGAAGATCCAAGAGAGAGAAGAAGCCATCTAGCTACTAACTACGGACCCGTAGGTCTGAAGTGAACTACTCACGAGTCATTGGAGGGGCGATGATGTTGATGAAGAAGCCCTCCAACTCCAAAGTCCCCTCCGGCAGGGCACCGGGAAGGGTCTCCAGATGAGATCTCACGGAAACGGAAGCTTGCGGCGGCGGAAAAGTGTTTTCGTGGACGCCGTGATTTTTCTGGATTTTTATTGAATTTATAGGCCAAAGACCTAGAGCAGGGGGCGCCAGGGAGGCCACAAGCTTGGTTGTCGCGGCCTCCCCCTTGCCGCAGCAACAGGGCTTGTGGGCTCCCTGTGGGCCCACTTGCTTGGCCCTCAAGCCTCCCGATCTTCTTCCGTTCTGGAAAAAATCATTTTGGGGATTTTATTCCGTTTGGACTCCATTCCAAAATCAGATATGAAAAGAGTCAAAAACACAGAAAAATATGAACTCGCACTTGGCACTGAGTTAATAAGTTAGTCTCAAAAAAAGATATAAAAGGTAAACAAAACAACCAAAGTTGACAAGATAACAGTGTGAAACCATCAAAAATAATAGATATGTTTGAGACGTATCAAGCATCCCCAAGCTTAACTCCTGCTCGTCCTCGAGTAGGGAAGTGATAAAGAATGAATTTTTGATGCTTTCATGCTACCTAGCATAGATGTCATTTGTAACTCCTCTTATGTGACGTGAATGTTCAGATCCATTAGATTCAAAACAATAGTTTGCTATTGACATGGAAACAGTAATACTTCAAACAAACTAGCAAAGTAATCATGAACTTTCAAAATAACAAGGCCAAAAGAAAGTTATCCCTACAAAATCATATAGTCTGGCTATGTTCTATCATCATTGCACAACGAATTTAAATCATGCACAACCCCGGTATTGGCCAAGTAATTGTTTTCACACCTTTACTTTCTCAAACTTTTTCAACTCTCACGCAATACATGAGCGTGAGCCGTGGTTTTAGCACTATAAGTGGTGTGGAGTGTGGTGGAGGTTGCAAGACAAACAAGGAGAAGATTGGTCACATTAACTAGGCATATCAATGAGCTGTGGAGATGCTCATCAATAGATATCAATGTGAATGAGTAGGGATTTCCATACAAATGATGAACTAGAGCTAAGAGTATGTGAAAGCTCTTAAAGAAAACTAGTGGGTGTGCATCCAACTTGCTTGCTCACGAAGACCTAAGGCAATTTTGAGGAAGCCTATCATTGGAATATACAAGCCAAGTTATATAATGAAAATTTCCCACTAGCTATATGGTGGAGACAAAACGAGAGACTCTCAATCATGAAGATCATGGTGCTTAATATGCACAAGTGTGGAAAAGTGGTAACATTGTCCCTTCTCTCTTTTTCTCTCTCTTTTTTTGGATGGGCTCTTTGCCCTCTCTTTTTTATTTTATTTTTTTATTTTTATTTTGGTGGGCATCTTTGGCCTCTTTTATTTCCTCACATGGGACAATGCTCCATCAATGATGATCATCACACTTACAACTCAAAACTTAGAGCAACGATGAATCTATATGGAATGCCTTCGGTAGTGTACCGTGACAATGATCTAGCATGGCATGGACATTAATGGAAACATCATGCTAGCTATCTTACGATCATGCAATGGCAATGTAGACGTGGTGGCACATGTCATGGTGGTAGTTGCATGGCAATATATCTCGGAACGACTTTGAAAAATCAATAGTAGGTAGGTATGGTGGCTGTTTTGAGGGAGGCTAATGGTGGGTTTTGTGCACCGGCGAAAGTTGCACGACACTAAAGAAGATAGTGATGGTGGAAGCTGAAAGTGCATCCAAACCATGGACTCAACATTAGTCATGAAGAACTCATATACTTGTTGCAAAAGTTTTATTAGTAATCGAAACAAAGCATTCAACGCATACTCCTAGGGGAAGGGTTGGTAGGTATCAACCATCGCGCGATCCCGACCGCCACACAAAGGATGACAATCAATAGACTAATCCTGCTCAGACTTCATCACATAGCGGTTCACCATACGTGCATGCTACGGGAATCACTAACTTCAACACAAGTATTTCTAGATCCACAACACCTTACTAGCATAACTTCAATATTACCATAACCACAACTAAAAACTAGTTGAGATGAATCAAACTTCTCTAACTATTCAATGCACATGAAGGTGGAAGTTTTCGTATCCCTTTGGATAACTACCCCTTTTGAGACTACTTTCAAAGCATAGATCAACTACCAAGCCACGCACCGTCGTGCTCTAAAATACATAAGTGAAGCACATAGAGCAAAATCAACTAGCTCAAAAGATATAAGTAAAGCACATGTGAGCTGAATTGTCTACTAAAGGATATAAGTGAAGCTCGACAAAATCACGATGAGTGCATGTCTCTCTCTCTAGGTGTGCAGAAAGGATGATTGTGACACAACAAAAATAAAAGACTCCTACGATACAAGACGCTCCAAGCAAAACACTTAACATGTGGTGAATAAAAATATAGCCCCAAGTAACGTTACCGATGGATTGAAGACGAAAGAGGGGATGCCTTCCCGGGGCATCCCCAAGCTTAGGCTTTTACGACATCCTTGAATCATCTTGGGGTGCCTTGGGCATCCCCAAGCTTGAGCTCTTGCCACTCTTTATCTTTTTGTCCATAAGAACTTCACCCAAAACTTGAAAACTTCACAACACGAAACTTAAACAGAAATTCGTGATAACATTAGTATAAGAAAGCAAACCACCACTTCCTTAGGTACTGTAGAAAACTTAAATTCTACTTGTGTTAATGTTGGGTTACTCTATTTTCAATCTTCCATGGCTAATACCCCCCGATACTATCCATAGTTTCATCAAAATAATCAAGCAACACAACAAAAACACATATTGTTAACAGCAGACTAGTCTGTAGCAATCTGTATACTTCGTATACTTCTGGTACTTCAAAAATTCTGAATAATTACGACAGTCTGAATAATTTGCGTAGAAATCAGCAGCAAAAAGAATCAACTCAAAAGATCTTACATAAAGAAAATGAAAATTCTTTTCGTGAGCAGAAAGTTTCTCTCTTTTCCAGCATGACCAAACGATCATCCCCAAGACTAATCATAACGGTTTTACTTGGCACAAACGCAAAAAGAAATACAAAAAACACAATCATAACAGAATTATGAACGTGTGGAAAACACAAAACAGAAAGAAAAAGGATAGATTCGTTGGGTTGCCTCCCAACAAGCGATATTGTTTAACGCCCTTAGCTAGGCATTGATAATTCAATGATGCTCACACAAAAGACAAGAATTGAAGCACAACGAGAGCATCATAAAGCATGTGAAAATCACATCTAAGTCTAACATACTTCCTATGCATAGGCATTTTATAGGAAAACAGATTGTCAAGACAACCAATAGTTGACATATGCAAGGAAGAAGAAAGAGACAATAGCAATCTCCACATAACGAGAGGTGATTTGGTAACATGAAAGTTTCTACCACAATATTTTCCTCTCTCATAATAATTACATGTGGGATCATATTCGAATTCAACAATGTAACTATCACAAAGGATATTCTTTTCATGATCCACATGCATGCAAAGTTGACGCGCTTCAAAAATAGTGGGATTATCATCAACTAAAGCCATGACTTCTCCAAACCCGCTTTCAATATTGTTGCAAACGTCATAATCGTCATGAGGGTTAAGCAAATTTTCAAGATCATAAGAAAGATCATCACCCCAATCATGGTTATTGCAACAAGTAGGGGACATAGCAAAACTAGCATCCCCAAGCTTACGGTTTTGCATATTTTTATCATGATTGACACTAATAGGATTTATAGTGAAACCATCGCAATCATGCTTTTCATTCAAGGAGCCCTCGTGAATCACTTCATAAATTTCTTCATCACGATTTTTAGATTCACGCATCTCAAGCAAAACTCCAAAAAGATAGTCAACTACACTCAACTCACTAGAAATTGGTTCCACATAAGTGGAACTCTTAAAGAGATTAGCAAGTGGGTGAGGATCCATATCACAAGATTTTCAGCAAGCGAAGATGCAAGCATATTGAGGGCACATAGCACACAAGCAAAGGAAAGGCAAACGAAAATAAAAGGGCGAACGAAAAAGGCAAACGAAAAAGGCAAAGGAGAAAGGCAAATGAAAACGGCAAATGTGAAGTGGGGACAGGAAAACGAGAGGCAACTCGCAAAAAGGGTAAATGCAAGAGATGAGTTTGTGAGACCTACTTGGATAGATCTATCCTTCCCCGGCAACGGCGCCAGAAATTCTTCTTGCTACTGCGACAACAGACCTTCCCTGGTACGGCGCCAGGAATCCTGCTGCTGCGGCTACGCCTTTAGGGACTTCCTAGGCAAATATGCAAAGGATTCCCACGTGGCCTTGGAGCCTTGCGTTGGTGTTCACTCGAAGCGGAAAGGGTGATGTAGCACAGCGGCGGTAAGTATTTGCCTCAGTTTTGAGAACCAAGGTATCGATCCAGTGAAGGAGTATCACAAGTGCCTGCACAAACACAAAGAGCTTGCTCCCAACGCTATAAAGGGGTTGTCAATCCCTTATAGATTGTTTGCCAAGTGAGAACTGAAAGCAACAAAGTAACAAAGCAAAGTAAAAGCAAAAGTGGAAACGATAGGTGTGAATAGACCCGGGGGGCGTAGTATTCACTAGTGGATTCTCTCATGAAAGCACGTAGACGGTGGGTGAATGAATTACTGTCGAGCAATTGATAGAACCGTGCAAAGTCGTGACGATATCTAAGGCAATGATTATATCTATAGGCATCACGTCCAAAACAAGTAGACCGATACTTTCTGCATCTACTACTATTACTCCACACCTCGACTGATATCCAGCATGCATCTAGTGTATTAAGTCCAAAAGAACAGAGTAACGCCTTAAGCAAGATGACATGATGTAGATGGACAATCTCATATCTACGACAAATCCCATCTTGTTACCCTTGATGGCAACTACACGATGTGTGCCTTGCTGCCCCTACTGTCACTGGGACAGGTCACCACACAGTAAGAACCCAAAACCAAGCACTTCTCCCATTGCAAGAATCGTAGATCTAGTTGGCCAAACAAAACCCAAGACTCGGAGAGACTTACAAGGATATCAAATCATGCATATAAGAAATCAGCAAAGACTGAAATATATATCATAGATAATCTGATCACAAATCCACAATTCATCGGATCTCGACAAACACACCGCCAAAGAGGATTACATCGGATAGATCTCCATGAAGATCATGGAGAACTTTGTATTGAAGATCCAAGAGAGAGAAGAAGCCATCTAGCTACTAACTACGGACCCATAGGTCTGAAGTGAACTACTCACCAGTCATTGGAGGGGTGATGATGTTGATGAAGAAGCCCTCCAACTCCAAAGTCCCCTCCGACAGGGCACTGGGAAGGGTCTCTAGATGAGATCTCGCAGAAACGGAAGCTTGCGGCGGCGGAAAAGTGTTTTCGTGGACGCCCTGATTTTTTCTGGATTTTTAGGGAATTTATAGGCCAAAGACCTAGGGCAGGGGGCGCCAGGGAGGCCACAAGCTTGGTTGCCGCGGCCTCCCCCCTGGCCGCGGCAACAGGGCTTGTGGGCTCCCTGTGGGCCCACTTGCTTGGCCCTCAAGCCTCCCGATCTTCTTCCGTTCTAAAAAAAAAATCATTTTGGGGATTTTATTCCGTTTGGACTCGTTCCAAAATCAGATCTAAAAAGAGTCAAAAACACAGAAAAAACACAGACTCGCACTTGGCACTGAGTTAGTAAGTTAGTCCCAAAAAAATATATATAATGTAAACAAAACATCCAAAGTTGACAAGATAACAGCGTGAAACCATCAAAAATTATAGATACGTTTGAGACGTATCACAGCGGAAGAGAACGAGGAGGTCGGTGGCGTCGTTGTGGTCCGGTGGGGCGACACCGACGGCGATGGTGGCTAGCAGGGGCGGTCGGCAAGCTCGTCGAGACGAGTTGTAGGAGAGGGGCAACCGGCAAGGGATGGCGTGGCTGGGAGACCCAACGATGGAGGGGCGACGCAGGGCGCCGACGATGTGGTGGCGACGAGGGTCGGGGGCGACGACGGGGCATCGCTGGTCGTTGTCGGAGCGGCGTGGGTGGGCTCGGGTTGAAGGAGGGGAGGGCGCAGGGGTCAGGGGTGGATCCCCAATCTAGACCGGATCAGGAGGAAGGAGAGGGGTGGGGATCGGGGTGTGTGGTGCGTTGGGAGACAGGGGGTGTCGGTGGGGGGTGGCCCCTTGTAGCTCCAAAGTTGGAGGCACGCCGCCGCCTGGCACGGGGGTGGGCCGACCTCGGGGAAAGGGCCGCCTATGGTGGGGGCACATGGGCCGTCGCCCGGGGGGAAAGGGGGTTTTCCTTTTTCTTTTCTTTTTTTCAAAAAATTCGGTTTCAGTTCTATAAATTATGTTTGAATTAAAAACATAACCAATATGGCCTTTATAAAATGTGCCACCTCACCAATTATTAGTAGCAGAATATTAGCGAGAACTACTAAAAGTTTGAGGGCTTTTTTGAAATGTTTTGAAAATTGTTAAAAATCAAAAGGGGCATTTGATAATTGTTTTGGCCTCTCATAATTTGTTATCGAGGCACTAGACACCTTACAAAAATGTGATTGCAATTTTAAAAATGCCTAGGCGATATTTGTAACCCAAATGTGATTTTTAATCTTGAAGTTTGCAAAACTTTTAATTTCCACTTTTCAAATGATTTTGGATTGCATAGGAATTTGAATTAGAGTTGGATTCCATCAGTGATCATAATTGGATTAGGAAAATGGTTTAGCCTAATCCTCGAGTTACTATAGCTTGATTACCAGGATTACTGTATCATGATATGGGGATGTCACATCGATCCTCCTCCCCCTTCTTCTCCAGCTCCATTTGTCGACGGTCTTCGACGCGCTCCGCCCATAGGTGGTGCGACTTCTAGTGCAGGAGGTAGGTTTCCTCCTGCTCCGGTATCACGCTCAACCAGATGGGCGGCGCGCTAACCCACTCATGGAGGCACCCGGTCCACTGGTAGACCTCCCGTTGTAGCTCCGTTGGCTCGGTCTTCGAAAGAGGGGGCACGACGTAGTCTCCGACGGCGGACAGCACGATGGCCTTAGCGAGCCTCTCCTGGTATGCCGCTTCCTCCACGTCGGCCTTGCGCCGCTATTCCTCCTCTCTCTCGCGGAGAACAGCTGTCAGCGCCGCTTGGTATGCGGCCTGAGCCTCCTGGTCCTCCTCGCTGACCACGGGCAGGGGCGGCGGAGGGCCTCCTAGCTGCACGTCGTGCACGCCGCGCCGACAATGCTCCTCGTGCATGACCGCGAACCAGAGCTCCTAGTGGAGAGAGTCGGACGCGTAGGCAAGGTTGAGTCGCTGCTCCAGCGTCAGCAGACGCCGACGGTGACTCACCTTCTCGGCGTGCAACCGCGCCGACGGCGACTCACCTTCTCAGCGTGCAACCGCGCTGACCGCGGCACGGTCGGCACCGGGATCCTCTCCGGATCGAGATGCAAGCGGTGCGGGAGGGTGACATCAGGGTACGGCAGCAGGACGCGGTGCTCCGAGTGCCACCACGCTTGGTGCACCGGGACGCTGACACGCTGGCGTGGCCGGCGGGAAGACGCCGACGGGGAGATCGCGCGGTGGTAGACGGGGGCCTTGCCCTTGTTTTGGAAGGAGCCGGCCATGGCACGCGGTGCTAGGGTTTGGTCGCCGACAAGGTGGCGAGATGGGGACGAGTGGGTTCTAGAAGGAGATGAGCCGGAACCCAACGCATGCTCGGATTAAAAAAGGTCGACCGCGGCCACTGACGCGTGGGCCCGTGGAGGGCGGCCGTCATAAATTATGTTGACCGCGGGTGGTTGGGGCGGACACCGAGAGGGCGCGCGCATACACTTCGCATGTGCACCGACGCATTTCAGTCCCAAATTTCGGCCGAAAATGGATCGGCGCGGACGCGAAGCGGACGTGTTTTGGCAATGCGTCGGCGCGTTGGGCCATCAGTTTTGTCCGCCCCCAAACGGATGACGGTGAACGAAATGGATCGTCCCATTGAAGTTGCTCTAACTACATTTTTACAATAAAAAAGTCTACATGTTTGATCAAAATAAAGATACTTTGATTTTAAATAAAATTTATATGCAAACTAAAAAACTGGAATGTAAAAAACAGCCAATGCCCATTTTCGGTGAGATTTTGGCAAGTTCTATGGTCGAAGGTCACGGGATCCCGTCTGCGCACGGCGGAATTTCCTTGTTGATTCTGATGAGTTCCATGACTAAAGGTCATGGAAACCCCGTGTATGCATAGAATTCTCTTGTCGCTTAGCATTGACCGGTTTACAACTCATCCTCAATTTTTCCTTCAAAACGGTAAGGTTGGCGGGGTGGATTCTCACGTGCATGTAAAAATTTACGGGTTTGGTCTCTTTTAAGGAAAACGCTTTCACCCGGTACATCGGTCGAACCGTTCGGACGGTCGCGCGCGGGCTGTGCGCGATCGCTGACTGGGCATGCAACATTTTTTCGTTTAAATTGTTGTAACCAGCGTCATTTTTGCTCCAAGCGTTATTTTTTTTGCTACATTTATCCTGTAAAAAAACTGCATATATGTTTGGTTGCAACTCCAGTTCGTCGGATTTTTCGTTACAATCGATGTTTTTTACTTTTGGTACAACCGTGTTAATTTTTGCTACAATCGGCATCATTTTTTCTTGCAACCGTTCACTAAAAAAGTTGCATGCAAGTCACGTAAATATTTGTTACAACCAGCGTTTGACTTTTGCTACCACGCACCATCAGCTTCGTTTTTTGTTATGATCACGTAAATATTTTTTTTTCTATAAATTTTATTTTTTGTTGCAACCGTTGAAAAAATTACTACATCGCATCGAATTTTTGTTGCATCGAGGAAAAAAATATTGCATGGAGATCCAACGGTGCGGACGCGCACGGTTGATGGATCGTGCGGTCCGTTATTTTATACGGGCTTGACCACTTATAAGGAGTGCTAGAGTTAACTTCAATGGTGGCATCACTCGATATTTCCCCGGTGCATGCATGAATCCAGGATGATGGATCGATGATTAATGGTGGTAATACGGCAATACGGTGTACACGGTCTGCACGACGGTGAGAACGAGCAGGAGCACGGCGGCAGCGGCGGACATGCTCGTCCACGGGTTGCTGAAGTAGTCGTGAGCGAGCACGGCTCGGTGACGGTTCCAGCTGCGGCCGCAGTACTCCTTCACCTCGCGGAACATGTCGGCGTAGCAGTTGTTGGTAACACCCGGCGTGCCGGCGGCGGCACCGCCGCAGAGCTCACCAAGGTGCGCGTAGAACGCCGCCGTCTCCTCGTCCCCCTTGACGAACACCCCGGCCCGCTGCAGGATCTTCACGTCGCGCCGCCCGTGCGCCGCCACCGACGCCATGAGCACCACGTAGCTCATGAGCCGCTGCAGCTCCCACCGGCCCCGGCTCTGCTCGTATGCTAGGAGGTTGGCGAACATGGCGCGGTTTGTGTAGCTTTCCACGGCTGGGATCTCGAGCACGCCGTCGCGGGCGCGGAAGGTCACGTCGACAAGGCTCCGGGGCGACTTCTTGGCCCGGAACGTGATGCCGGCGTCCTCCAGCTCCGACGCCGAGGGGAGCAGCCACGGCAGGCGTTCGTCCATGGGCTTGGCCAGCCACTCGTTGAACGCCTCGTCCTCGGCCATCTTGCTGTCGCCGCCACCGGCGGGAGGGACGGCGGCGCCCTCGTCTTGTGGTGGGAGGAACCAGTGGTAGTAGAGGTGCAGCAGGTGGAGGATCTCGCCGTCGGGGAGCGTGGCCGTGGAGGCATCCTGCGGGGTCTCGACGGTGAGGTACTTGGCGAGGAGGCTGGTGACAAAGTGGTCGCGTCCTCGTCCGCCGGTGGCGATGGCGTAGAAGCGCTCGAGGACGAAGAAGGGGAGCTGGTTCTCCAGGAGGAAGAGGTCGCTGTAGACGTTCTGCATGGCCCAGGCGGCGTCGATGAGCGCGTCGGCGGCGCCGTCCTCGCCCTTGAGGAAGAACTCGACGATGAAGCAGCCGTCGAGGAGGAGCATCTCGGCGAAGTCCCGCTGAGGGAGGTGGTCCTCGGTGGGCTCAGCGTAGCGTCGGCGCGCCGCGGGCTCGAGGTCCCGCGCGGCGCGGGCGTAGGACGCGAGCGGCGCGTCGCCCCGTGCGAGGAGATCGCGGAGGTAGCGCCACTTGTGCTCCTCCATGGCGCGGAGGCGGGCGGCGCCCCGGTGGAAGGGGCCGACGGAGACCATCTGCGGCTCGTAGAGGTGGCGGTTGCGGTCGCGCATGGGCCCCGCCACCCGGAAGATGGTGAAGGGCTCGCTCTCGTGCGGCTTCCCCGGAAGCGCGTCCAGGCGCCGCTGCATGCGGGATGCCATCTCTTCGTCCGCCTCCTCGCCGACGGCCGTGCTGCTCTCCTCCAACCTGCTCTGCATGGACGTGGACATCTCCTCCGCCTCTGCGTGTTTGTTTCCCTTCCCGGGCATAACGGTGACCTCGTCGTCGTGATCCGCCGTGGCGAGCAGTGGCTGGGCTGCGGGGTCCATCTTCACCTATAGCAGCTGGGGAGGCAATGGCGATGTCCGTGCAACAGGCCGTGTTAAACAGGCGTCAAAGATACTGGAGGAGAATGCGTGGGAGACCCGGAGCCACCCAACAAGACTTCCAACAACACATGGGTGGCTTGAAAAATCTTTGACTCTCCACAAAAGATGCCACAAGTAGGTGAAAGATTGAAAATTCAATAGCTTCATTACAACTTACTCCTTAAGGAATACTCAAAATGATGTCAATTCCACTCCGTCCCAAAATAAGTGTCTTAAGCTTAGTACAAATTTATAATAAAGCTAATACAAAGTTGAGACAGTTATTTTGAGACAGAGGGAGTATATGGTAAAACATTCTCAAAATGTATAGGCGTCTGCAGCAAGTATTCATACAGAGCTCGCATCAACAGCAGTACGGTTTCAACCGGGCAACTGGAAGATGAATGACGTTTTGATGGTCTGGACGGGGTCGGTGCAAACTGTAGCCAGACAACTCACTCCTGGTCAGCTTGGGGACCGATATGGCTGGGATACTTGAATGAGATATCGGTCCACGTGCTTTGTCCTTCTGTCAGCTCCTTCACCACCGATGCCACCTCGTCGATGCCCACCCTCACCTGCTGCTTGCTGTCCCTCTCTCGGATCGTCACCTCCGTTGCAGAATCGACCGTTACTGCAAAAGGAACACCGATCTCGTCCGTCCTTGCATACCTCCTCCCGATAGAAATGCCTTCACAAGCAAATAATAATATGAGCATGTGCAGTTAGTAATCCTTGGTGTTATGTCCAATGATGATTTGGACAGCTATTCAACCACATCATCTTCCATCATGAAATTGCATGATATACTTCGTGGTATGACAACCAATGCTTTTTAAGTTTCTTTATTTAAGAGAAGAGAAGCTAATAAAGGTAATGGTCGAGAAACTATTTTCCTGCTCGATATGGTATATCACGTACCAGTCGTGTCAATAATGTGTGAGATGCCTGCGGCTGTTAATTCTTTAGCAAGCACTTTGGCGGCATCATCAAACTCTTGATTCTTTACCAGCGGGAACACAGTGCACTTGATAGGAGCCACGATAGGAGGGAACCGGAAGACATTCAGCTGTTCCTCTTCTGATTTGCTAGGTCTTGTGTAGAAGGAATGTTCAAACAGACAATAGATTATCCTCCCTATGCCAAATGAGGGTTCAACAACTGAAGGGGTGAAGACTCGCTGGTGCTCCACCTTCTTCTCCATACTGATCGATACCATTTTCTTTGTAATCACCACGTCCTTTCCAAGTGTGCAAACTTGGAAGTTCATCTCCCCCTTAGATTCCAATGCAGCCTTCATGTCCATTGCTTCCTTTTCACTCATAGCCTGATTGTCCAAGAATAAAGTCAACAACAAAAGTTTCTACTTTGATAGACAGGATAAAACGCCTAAGAAACTGCAGACAGAGCACAAGATGTGTTACCTCCAATGCTTCAACCACCATCTTCTGATTGCCCTTGAAAGCAAGCCCTAGGTCTTTCTTTGAGGGCACGATAACAAGTTTCTGTAGCAGCAAGGAAATTCAGATATATTAATGCTAGACCTAATTGATTATGCGTTAAAGGGCAAAGACTATAATAATGTCATCAAAGAATGCTTCTTGATGAACTTGTAAGATACTTAAGGAGCAAAAATAAAACATAACAAGTAGCACACATTATTTAATGGTACTCCCTCTGTACCATAATATTTGTCGCTGGGGGATGCTGTACAGAGGGTGTACATTATTAGTGACTCCAAAAATACTGAAGAATCAAGACGGTAGATAACTCACCTCAACTTCTCTAGGCTTTGAAAACTTTTCATGAGCAACAAGTGGAACACCACTTTTCTCCTATGATACACCAATCAGGAAAGCATGATCAACATTAGTTGCACACTCAAGAAAAGTGGAGCTAAATATATTAAAGGAGCTACTTCAATTTCAATTCCAACATGTCCAAAGGACTAAAATCAGTAACTGCAAATTATTCATGGATGTGATATAGGCTTACAGAATGAGCTTTTAAATCATATGCAGATCTATCTGCAATGCCCACACACTCTATCCATCCATAAGAACACTCAATCTCCGCATCCCAGCAGTCAGCGGCATAATGAGCCATCTCATTAGGTAGATGCTGTCTGAAGCGCAATTTGCTCTTATCAATTCCCAAACGTGTCAGGAAAAGATAGACCCTTCCAATAAAGTAACCAAGTGTCTCATTATTAACAGTTCCCTGTAAGGAAGAAACATATAGTAAGTTCATGAAATGGAAGCAAACCACCTCTAATCCGAAATGGAAGAAGATGACAAATGACTAACTCAACCGCCTCTAATGAAGAAGAAGAAAAAAACAACTGACTCAGCCAAAAGATAAAATAGACGTCAAGCTCAAACCTTCGAAACTGCTTCCGCAAGCTTCGTTAACTTGGCCGACTCCCCTGAGAGCTGCAGCTCTCTCGGAAACATCAAAAACTCCAAATCAGCAACATCAACAAACTTGGGATGTGACTTATCCTCAGGATCTACAAAGTGCTCAATCTCGGCCAATGTGAATTCACGCACTCGTAGAAGACCTTGACGCGGAGAGATCTGATTGTCAAATAAGTAGGAAGTAGTGAGTAGATGAAAAGGATATATATCTAACTACTGCAAGCGAATTTACCACTCTTCGAATATTTATTAACATTATAGTGTGTGACAAATGTATGTTTAGCCATGTATCAACATTCATTCAAAAATCACGTTACGCAAAACATTTTTAACAAAAACGGAAGCAGGGTAGTTTAAACAACAGCATCATACATTCTCTATATAAAGAAGTCTAGGTTTAGCAATATTGTTGCAACATGAAGAACACCCATCATTCATATAAAATCATGTTGCATAAATATTTTCAATAAAAACAGAGGTAGTCTAAGTCAACAGAATCATGAATTCCATGAAAAAAAGAAGTCTAGATTGAACATTTGATTAAAATTCAGGAAGCAAACACTATGTGCTGAATAATCACATGAAGAATAAACAGTTAAGTGAGTATAATACTGTTGCTAACATGCAAAGAATAAACAAGTGAAATGGCAGTTACTGACAATCCAATGAAAGCTAAAGCATGGTGTGACACAACACAGACCTCATTACGGAATGCTTGACCAATTTGAGCTGCTGCAAAGGGAAGCTTTTGGCCATTGTAGTAGTACAAGTCCTTGAAGTTGACAAAAATACCCTGTGCAGTCTCTGGCCTCATATAGCTGTTTGTTCACACAAAAAATGAGCATGCATGGTCAATCAACACCAAAAAAACATGATTAATGTGGTGACTGGCAATCTTCTTACCCCACGCTAAGACCTGTTGGGCCAATTGATGTCTGGAACATAAGATTGAATGGATAGGGAGCAGAGAGTGGGTTCTTTGTATCAGGGGCAACAATGCCATATTCCTTGATCTTTGCACCGAGTTCCTCTGGTGAGAGGTCATCTAACACAGCAAGGACGCGCTTAAACTCGGCAGCCGTCTCAGGGGACAAGGTGAGATCCTTCTCAAGCTTGTCCTTGCAGAAATCTTTCAACAGGTGATCAGCACGATAGCATGTGCCTGTCTTTTCATCCTTAACCATGAGGTCAGTGAACTTCTCGACATGCCCTGATGCCTTCAAGACAACCTCAGGTGTCACACAGGGGCAGTCGACCTCCAACATATTCTCCTCCAAAACAAAATGCTGGAAGGGGAATGGAGATATTAGCATCTTCCAGAAAAATTTGCACAAGATGGTGTCATAAAATACAGCACCATAAAATATATTACTATCTAAACCCAACGAACATCAAGCACAGAAAATAAATCAGAAAAAACAGAACAGTACCAATACAAACTAGCAAATCGAACCTCATCTCCACCAATATCAGGCATAGAAATGAACTGACAAAATCCATATTCGCCAACTAGTACAATGAATTGACATCGGGAATCTTCGTCATAAATAAATTGCCATATTGTAATTCGAGTACTACAGCGACAGAAAATGCAAGTGATAGGTAAGACTAAGAAGAGCTTGTTTAATTGCCTTTAGAGGTGTGCGCTTGTAAGTTTCAATATCTAGATTCTTTACTGAAACATGGGTAACTGTCTTCTTTGTTCAATATCTAGATTCCATATGCAAATTCCACATAAACCACAGTGCAAGTGGTAAATCATCCCTACGCGAGTATCCCTACATCAAATCGCAGCACCTGCGCAACATTGACTAGGATACAAGCATGGAAAATAAACCACAACATTCTGAGATGGGCTGGCGGCCTCGCTCACCTGCCTCCAGAAGGCCAGGACGTTGGACTTGACCGCACACCCCGGCGGCCCGTAGTCGTACAGGCCGGCGACACCGCGGTAGATCTTGAACGACGGTATGTAGAAGAGCTTCCGCTCAAGGGTGTTCACCACTGCCTGCCGCATCTCCTCCCGCGCGGCGCCGCCGCCGGACCCCACGGAGGCCTGCAGCCTGCGCGCAGCAGCGCCAGCCTCGATCTTGAGCGCCTTCAGCGCCTCGACCGCCGCGTCGACCCCCGCCTTGGCGCCGGAGGCCTTGAGGGACCGCACGGCCTCGGCCTGCGCGTCCACTGCCGCCTGCCTCTCCGCCAGCGCCCGGCGGAGCGCTTCCTCCGAGGGTGCTGCCCCGGCCATGGAGGAGGAGAAGGAGAGGGTCGCGGTGAGGGAGTGGCGGCGCGCGGCGGCGGCGGCGAGGGGCTGTGGGGCTAGGGTTCTGCTGGGTTTAGGGGCTCGGGAGAGGGAGGAGGCGATAAGCTGGGGGCGGAATCGCATAAACACCATCGACAGGGTGCGATGCGAGGTCACGGCGGTTGTGCGTTTCCACCCTTGTGTTACCAACTTATTGCCATTCGGTGGAAGAACCTGGGCCTGGCTGGTTAGGTGCCTCCTGTGTGATGCTACTCCGTACTGGAGGGATGTTTACGCAAGAGTGGCAGTGCGTTAGGATGTGACCTGGCCGTTGGGGCAATAGTATCGGACGGTAAAGATTCGCAGCACACTAGCACAGGGATAATACACAAAGGCCTACCGGATTGAAAAGCGCAAGACAATGAAAAGTAGGCCCTCTTTGGAACCATCCAGATTATACAATCCAGTTTTTATAATCTATTATGTCTTCAAACAGGATAGATTATGGTATAGATTATAAAAACTAGATGGATAGATTATTAAAAACTCATAATCTACTCTACACCAGCTAAAATCAGATTATGGATTGCTAATGACACATTACCCTTGTAAAGTTGAAGATAATTACATTCTTACCACCGCCACCCTCCTCTTTTTAAAAAAACAGAGGGCAGACAAATCATTATGCAATGTAAGACCTGGATTACAATTTATAAAATCTGACCTCCAAACATGTCCACCTAGATTATTTTTATAAACCAGATTATATAATCTATCTTCATAATTCAGATTATTATAATCTATTATGGTTTCAAACAGGATCTAAAGAGGCTATTGCTTTCGTCGGAAAACCCGCCACAGCATTTTTATAAAAAAGCCCTTGTAATTTTTATTATTCAACCCGCGCTTTATCATTTATCTGCAGCGCAAAAAAAAAACAATTCGCTGCAAAAATTATACCCGTACGCATCGCCTCCTCCCGTCGACCCTGGGCCACCCTGGCATGTGCCGAGGCCGCCGCCACACCACTCGCCGCCGCGGCCGACCTCAACCGCCACCGCTGTCGATCTCAACCCACCCGCATCCGCGGTCGTACCTCTCCCCGCTCACTGCCCCCGTTGCGACGCTCGAGCGCATCGCGTCGACCCTGGTCCACCCTGGCGTGCGCCCAGGCCGCTGCCACATCACTCGCTGCCGCGGCCGACCTCAACCACCACTGTTGTCAATCTCAACTCACCCGCCTCTGCGCCGTACCTCTGCCCGCTTGTTGCCCCCGTTTCGGCGCTCGAGCACATCTTCTGGATCAAATCAACGCGACAACTACAAATGACTGGGGATGATGCGTCTGCTCGATGCAGAACGGCGGCGGCGCGGCGGAGCGAAATAGGCGAAGCGAAGTACTTGCAGGTGGAGGCGGGCCTTCATGGCTTACACGGGGAACTCCGAGGTTATGGCGCGGCAACAGCGACTCTTTATGGCCAGATAGAGGCGCCTAACCCTTGCTCCCCTCATCGTATCCCCTCCTCCGACGGGAACTCATCATGTGGTGAGATCCCCTCCCCATGCCTCCAACCGTGTGTCAAGCACCGACAATAAATTTTGTTTTGTGGGGGGTTTGTTTGCTCATGAATGAATGTATTGAATGTAAGATTGTATTGTTGTAGAGACAGAGAATGGAACACCACCTTCAGTTTGTCATCTGATCCCACATTCTCTACCCCATGGGTGAAATAAGATAACAGTCCATTGATCAATTCACGTAGCCTCTTTATTTTGCTTTGCTTGTCCCGCTCAATTTCTCATCATGGTGGAATTAACAATGGATTGATTGATTTCTCAACAAAATAGGATAGGACAGACTACATTAGTTAGTTAGCTTATTATTTTAATAAATCAAAATGATTATAAAAAGATTAAAAGCGTGTGGTATTTTTTTCTCCCGTTGCAACGCACGGGCCCTTTTGCTATAATAATAAAGAGGCTATTGCTTTCGTCGGAAAACCCACCGCGGTATTTTTATAAAAAATAAAAAAAATTATACATAATAATAAAGAGGTTATTGCTTCCATCGAAAAAACCCACGCTCCATCATTTATCTGCAACGCAAAAGGAAAAAACGATTCGCTGCAAAAATTATACCCGTACGCATCGCTTCCTCCCGTCGACCCTGAGCCACCCTGGCCTGTGCCCAAGCCGCCGCCACACCACTCGCCGCTGCGGCCGACCTTAACCGCCACCGCTGCCGATCTCAACCCACCCGCCTCCACGGTCGTACCTCTCCCCGCTCACTGCCCCCGTTGTGACGCTCGAGCGCATCGCGTCGATCCTGGTCCACCCTGGCCTGTGCCCAGGCCGCTGCCACACCACTCGCCGCCACGGCCGACCTCAACCACCACTATTGTCGATCTCAACCCACCCGCCTCCGCGGCCGTACCTCTGTCCGCTTGCTGCCCCCTTTTCGGCGCTGGAGCACAGCTTATGGATCAAATCAACGCGACAGCTACAGCGACTGGGGATGATGCGTCTACTCGATGCAGAACGGCGGCGGCGCGGCGGAGCGAAGTACTTGCAGGTGGAGGCGGGCCTCCATGGCTCATACGGGGAACTCCGAGGTTATGGCGCGGCAACGGCGACTCCTTATGGCCAGATAGAGGCGCCTAACCCTTGCTCCCCTCATCGTATCCCCTCCTCCGGCAGGAACTCATCATCTGGTGAGATACCCTCCCCATGCCTTCAATCATGTGCCAAGCACCGGCAAGAAATTTTGTTTTGTGGGGATTTGTTTGCTGATGAATGAATGTATTGAATGTAAGATTGTATTGTTGTAGAGACAGAGAATGGAACACCACCTTCAGTTTGTCATCTGATCCCACATTCTCTACCCCATGAGTGAAATAAGATAACAGTCCATTGATCAATTCACGTAGCTTCTTTGTTTTGCTTTGCTTGTCCCGCTCAATTTCTCATCATGGTGGAATTAACAATGGACGGGTTGATTTCTCAACAAAATAGGATAGGACTCACTACATTAGTTAGTTAGCTTATTATTTTAATAAATCAAAATGATTATAAAAAGATTAAAAGCGTGTGGTATTTTTTTTCTCCCGTTGCAACGCACGGGCCCTTTTGCTAGTTAATTACAATGCGTGAAAATCAAGTACTACCCACTACAGTATGCAAATTAATAGATCCAATAACAGGAGAATGGGATGAGATGCTCGTGTAGGAAATTTTCTGAAATATTGATGCAGAACGCATCTTGCAAATACGTTTATTCCATGAGCATACAGAGGATTATATTGCATGGCATTTAACGAAGAGTGAAACATTCACAGTACGTTCAGCATATTATAAACAATGGGAAACAAATTATCATCAAAATAAATATGGGGTGGACGAAATTTTCCTCAGCACCTCATTAGGTGTGGAAGAAATTGTGGAATTTAAAGGTGCCAGCAAAAATCAAGATTTTCTTATGGAGATGCTTACATAATTCCGTCTCATGCTTTAGTGTACTAGCAAATTGTCATGTCGGGAATATATCACAATGCCCAATTTGTCAACATGAAGCGGCAGACATGGCACATCTTTTGTTCATGTGTGAAAGATCAAAGAAAGTTTAAGACTCCCTTGGGATTTTAGCGGATGTCTCTTTTGCCACTATGACTCATAGGTCTGGAGCAGCTATGTTTGAGTTTATATTGTGTGATGATTCGTACCAATGGACATACAATGGATCGGTCGAATTACCAGAACTAGTCGTAATTGTTTGTTGGTATCTTTGGTGACAAAGAAGGCACCTAGTCAGAGGCGGCGATGTACAAACGACAGAAAGAATAGGTCATGTGCTCGTGCAGCTGGGACAAGCAAGGTCCTTCCAAAAATAAATAAGTGGCCGATTTTCAATGCAGGACAACAAGTGTTGAATGTGAATGCATCTTTTTCAAAGGATGAATATATTGGTGCATGTGGAGCAATTATCCGTGATCACAAGGGTACTTTTATAAGAGCTTGAACGACACGATTGGAAAATGTAGATGACGTCGTCACAGCCAAGGCAGCGGCGCTGCTCGAAGGACTCAATTAGATCATAATACTGGATACTTTAATTTGGTGGTGAGAATGGACAATATTATGGTGGTGGATGCTCTTAATCAAAATGAAGGACAATCCATGGTGGCAGCGCTGGTGCTAGAAGATTGTTGTAGTATCTTAGTAGACTTCTAAAAGGTTACTATTGAACATTTTATTAGCTAGACAAATAATGTAGTTCATGAGTTAGCTAGATGGGGATGGACGAATAACCCTTCTGTTTGGAATGACACTCCTCAAAACTTTATCATGAAATTGTTAGCGAATGATGTAACTATTATTTGATGAATAAAGTATGCCTTCACGTATAAAAAACGGATCTGACCCTGGTGGGGGGATTCGGATCTGACCCTTTTGCTACCGCCCGACCCTTTGGCGGTAGGGTATGACAACCTACCGCCAAGGTCTGTGGCGGTAGGAAAATGGCCTACCACCAGAGGGGCTGGCGGTAGGAAAAGTAACCCTACCGTCAAGGTGTCGACGGTAGGCATGCGCTATCTGCAACTTAGGATTCTTTTTACGGTAGGCGTGCAACCCTACCGCCAGGGCCTCAACGGTAGGTTGTTATACCCTACCGCCAAGGGGGCCGGCGGTAGCAAAAGGGTTAGATCCAGAAAAAATTCCCCACCGGGGTCAGATCCGGCTTAACATTCAGAAAAAGGTCAAAACAGTGAATTTGGCCTGAAAAGTACCCCGCAAATATGGGGACGGCTAGAAAAATCAGTCGGTTAGCGAACCGTCAGATCCGTCCCTCGTTCTCGTTGGATGGGTCAACGCAGTGCCCCTTCGATTTTCTCTCGACACCCCAATCTAGCCCTCTTTTCTTCGTCTCATCTGGCCACTCGCAGCAGCAAATGCAACGCGCGTCATGGGAAGTACCACCGTCTAGCTCGGAGCTCCCATTTGGCCATGCAGCAGAAACCTTGGGCATTGTAGTGCAGCTCCGCTGTTGGCGAGATCCATGGTCGCAGGCTTGCAACTTATCATGTGTTACATTGCAGCTCCGTCACCGACAAGATGCTTGGTCGCAGCACCTACAGTACTAGAGGCAAGTTGTGTTTCCCTTGCGTTGGTGATGAGCTGTGTTGCAGCACCGACGCTTATGGCCTCCCTTGCGCATTGCGCTGGGTTGCAATACCGGCGCGAGTTGTTGGCGACGAGCTGCGTTATAGCACCCGGTGGAGTGTTGTGGCCGCCTCCGGCAAATGCGCCCATGTGTTGCATTGCAGCACCTTCCAGGTGTGGCCCCAACTCCGGCCTCCCTCTTCCTACTGTGTTGCACCACGGACGCGAGCGATGGCTGAGGCAGTCCGGGAATAAGGGGTCCTCATGTAGTCAGCTTACTATGAAGAGGTCGGCTTGATGGTCCTTGTCTATGGTAGGTCGGGTTGTGCGGTCGTCTCGTACTCACGGAGGAAAACACCGAAGACCGGCGTGGCAACCAAGTAAAGTAGACTAGGTCAGTTGTATGTAACCCTAGCCCCCGGTGACTATATAAACCGGGGGACCTCATCCATGTAGAGAGGTTAATTCACCTAGGGTTTAGTATACACGATCTCAAGGTAGACTCTGTAATAATCATCCACGTTAATATAATCAAGCAGGTTGTAGGGTTTTACCTCCTCAAGAGAGCCCGAACCTGGGTAAACACCGTCACCCCCTCTTTCCTGCAACCCATCGACCTTAGGTCCATGGTTCGGGGCCCCCTATCCGAGATCTGCGGGTTTTGACGCCGACATCGATGCTTTCATTGAGAGTTCCATTCATTGGATCGCCCGAAGGATCGATGGCACGCCTAGTCATCAGCGAGGAGATCATCAACACGGATGTCTTCTGATGTCTACTACACAACCTTCTTCTTGTAGACGTTGTTGGGCCTCCAAGTGCAGAGGTTTGTAGGACAGTAGCAATTTTCCCTCAAGTGGGTGACCTAAGGTTTATCAATCCGCGAGAGGCGTAGGATGAAGATGGTCTCCCTCAAGCAACCCTGCAACCAAATAACAAAGAGTGTCTTGTGTCCCCAACACACCCAATACAATGGTAAATTGTATAGGTGCACTAGTTCGGCGAAGGGATGGTGATATAAGTGCAATATGGATGGTAGATATAGGTTTTTGTAATCTGAAATTACAAAAACAGCAAGGTAACTAATAGTAAAAGCGAGCACAAACGGTATTGCAATGCGTGGAAACAAGGCCTAGGGTTCATACTTTCACTAGTATAAGTCCGCTCAACAATGATAACATAATTGGATCATATAACTAGCCCTCAACATGCAACAAAGAGTCACTCCAAAGTCACTAATAGCGGAGAACAAACGAAGAGATTATTGTTGGATACGAAACCACCACAAAGTTATTCTTTCTGATCGATCTATTCAAGAGTCTGTAGTAAAATAACACGAAGCTATTCTTTCCGTTCAATCTATCCTAGAGTTCGTACTAGAATAACACCTTAAGACACACATCAACGAAGACCCTAATGTCACCTAGATACTCCATTGTCACCTCAAGTGTCCGTGGGCATGATTATACGATATGCATCACACAATCTCAGAATCATCTATTCAACAAACACACAGAACTTCAAAGAGTGCCCCAAAGTTTCTATCGGAGAGTCAAAACGTGTGCCAACCCATATGCATAGGTTCACGATGTCACGAAACCCGCAAGTTGATCACCAAAACATACATCAAGTACTCACATGAATATCCCATTGTCACCACAAATAGACACGTGTAAGACATACATCAAGTGTTCTTAAAGACTCAATCCGATAAGATAACTCCAAAGGGAAAACTCAATTCATTACAAGAAGGGAAAGGGGGAAGAACATCATAAGATCCAACTATAGTAGCAAAGCCAGCGGTACATCGAGATCATGACATCTCAAGAACATGAGAGAGAGAGAGAGAGAGAGATCAAACAAATAGCTACTGGTACATACGCTCAACCATCACGCAATCCCGACCGCCACACAAAGGATGACAATCAATAAATCAATTATGCTCCGACTTCCTAACATAGCGGTTCACCATACGTGCATGCTACGGGAATCACTAACTTCAACACAAGTATTTCTAGATTCACAACACCCTACTAACATAACTCTAATATTACCATATCCATATCTCAAAACTAATTGTGAGGAATCAAACTTCTCTTACTAATCAATGCACTTGAATATGGAGGTTTTTATTATATCCTCTTTGGATGCCTATCATATTTAGGACTAATTTCATAGCACACGCCAATTACCAAGTTACTTAGAGAGAGCACTCTCAAAAAGATATAAGTGAAGATCGAGAGTTTTTATTTCTACAAAATATGACACCGCCGTGCTCTACAAAGATTTAAGTGAAGCACTAGAGCAAAAGACAAACTACTCCAAAAGATATAAATGAAGGTCAATGAGTAGGTGAACAATTATTTGGCTATATGGAGACTCTCCCATCTAAGAATTTCAGATTCTAAGTACCTTATTCAAACAAAATAAAATGACACTCCAAGCAAAACACATATCATGTGGTCAATAAAAATATAGCCCCGAGTAAAGTTACCGATGGATTGAAGACGAAAGAGGGGATGCCTTCCCGGGGCATCCCCAAGCTTAGGCTCTTTGGTGTCCTTGAATATGGCTTTTGGGGTGCATTGGGCATCCCCAAGCTTAGGCTCTTTCCATTCGTTGTTCCATAGTCCATCGAAACTCTACCCAAAACTTGAAAACTTCACAACACAAAACTTAACGGAACTTCGTGAGATGGGTTAGTATGATAACGAGCAAATCAATCACTTGGGTACTGTCAAAACAAGACTCATGACTATTTTCACACAATTCCTATTGTATCTTAATATTTCCACAATATATATTACTCAATATAATCTATGGAAACACCAAAACAAGCAAACTATGCATTGAAAACAGAATCTGTCAAAAACACAACAGTCTGTAATGATCTGAATGCTAACCATACTTCCGCACTTCCAAAAATTCTGAAACAATTATGAAAATTAGGGCAATTTGCATATAAATCAGCTGCAAAAATAATCATCTCAATATCTCTCTATGGATAGGAATGAAAAATAATTTCGTGAGCGCAAAGTTTCTGTCTTTTTCAGCATGATCAAACAACCATCACCCAAACTAATCATAAAGGCTTTACTTGACACTTTATTGAAACTAAGGCAATAAAACATGATTAATACAGTAGCTTAATCATGTGAACACACAAAAACAGTAAGGATACATATTAGGTTGTCTCCCAACAAGCACTTTTCTTTAATGGCTTTCAAGCAAGGCATGATGATTTCAATGATGCTCACAAAGAAGATAAGAATTGAAACATAACGGGAGCATCATGAAGCATATGACTAACACATTTAAGTCTAACCCACTTCATATGCATAGGGATTTTGTGAACAAACAACTTATTGGAGCAAGAATCATCTAGCATAGGATGGCAAAACAAGCATAGCTTCAAAAATTTCAACATATGGAGAGGAAGCTTGATATTATTGCAATATGTAGAAGCATATGATCCTCTCTCATAATAATTTTCAGTAGCATCATGAATGAATTCAAAAATATAACCAACACCTAAATCATTCTTTTCATGATCTACAAGCATAGAAATTTTACTACTCTCCACATAAGGAAATTTATTCTCATGATTAATAGTGGGAGTATCGTAAAAGACTTGAGCACTACAAATTGTTTCCACATTAAAAGAGTGATGTTCAGTGAAAGGATACTCAAGATTGTGACAAGTTCTATTATCATTCTTCTTTATAGCATAAGTATCATCACAATAATCATCATAGATAGGGGGCATGCTTTCATCATAATAATTTTGATCATTCAAAATGGGGGAACTAAAAAGATCATCTTCATCAAACATAGCATTCCCAAGCTTGTGGCTTTGCATATCATTAGCATCATGGGTATTGAAAGAATTCATACTAACAACATTGCAATCATGCTCATCATTCACATATTTTATGCCAAGCATTCTATGTAATTCTTCTTTTAGCACCTGAGCACAATTTTCCTTCCCATCATTTTCACGAAAGACATTAAAAAGATGAAGCATATGAGGCAGCCTTAATTCCATTTTTTTGTAGTTTCCTTTTATAGACTAAACTAGTGATAAAACAAGAAACTAAAAGATTCAATTGCAAGATCAAAAGATATACCTTCAAGCACTAACCTCCCCGGCAACGGCGCCAGAAAAGAGCTTGATGTCTACTACGCAACCTTCTTCTTGTAGACGTTGTTGGGCCTCCAAGTGCAGAGGTTTGTAGGAGAGTAGCAATTTTCCCTCAAGTGGGTGACCTAAGGTTTATCAATCCGCGGGAGGCGTAGGATAAAGATGGTATCTCTCAAGCAACCCTGCAACCAAATAACAAAGAGTCTCTTGTGTCCCCAACACACCCAATACAATGGTAAATTGTATAGGTGCACTAGTTCGGCGAAGAGATGGTGATACAAGTGCAATATGGATGGTAGATATAGGTTTTTGTAATCTAAAATTACAAAAACAGCAAGGTAACTAATAGTAAAAGCGAGCACAAACGGTATTGCAATGTGTGGAAACAAGACCTCGGGTTCATACTTTCACTAGTATAAGTTCTCTCAACAATGATAACATAATTGGATCATATAACTAGCCCTCAACATGCAACAAAGAGTCACTCCAAATCCACTAATAGCGGAGAACAAACGAAGAGATTATTGTCGGGTACGAAACCACCACAAAGTTATTCTTTCTGATCGATCTATTCAAGAGTCCGTAGTAAAATAACACGAAGCTATTCTTTCCGTTCAATCTATCCTAGAGTTCGTACTAGAATAAGACCTTAAGACACACATCAACCAAGACCCTAATGTCACCTAGATACTCCATTGTCACCTCAAGTATCCGTGGGCATGATTATACGATATGCATCACACAATCTCAGAATCATCTATTCAACCAACACATAGAACTTCAAAGAGTGCCCCAAAGTTTCTATCGGAGAGTCAAAACGTGTGCCAACCCATATGCATAGGTTCACGATGTCACGAAACCCGCAAGTTGATCACCAAAACATACATCAAGTACTCACATGAATATCCCATTGTCACCATAGATAGACACGTGCAAGACATACATCAAGTGTTCTTAAAGACTCAATCCGATAAGATAACTCCAAAGGGAAAACTCAATTCATTACAAGAAGGGAGAGGGGGAAGAACATCATAAGATCCAACTATAGTAGCAAAGCGAGCGGTACATCAAGATCATGACATCTCAAGAACATGAGAGAGAGAGATCAAACAAATAGCTACTGGTACATACCCTCAACCATCACGCGATCCCGACCGCCACACAAAGGATGACAATCAATAAATCAATTATGCTCCGACTTCCTAACATAGCGGTTCACCATACGTACATGCTATGGGAATCGCTAACTTCAACACAAGTATTTCTAGATTCACAACACCCTACTAACATAACTCTAATATTACCATATCCATATCTCAAAACTAATTGTGAGGAATCAAACTTCTTTTACTAATCAATGCATTTGAATATGGAAGTTTTTATTATATCCTGTTTGGATGCCTATCATATTTAGGACTAATTTCATAGCACATGCCAATTACCAAGTTACTTAGAGAGAGAACTCTCAAAAAGATATAAGTGAAGATCGAGAGTTTTTATTTCTACAAAATATGACACCGTCGTGCTCTAGAAAGATTTAAGTGAAGCACTAGAGCAAAAGATAAACTACTCCAAAAGATATAAGTGAAGATCAATGAGTAGTTGAACAATTATTTGGCTATATGGAGACTCTCCCATCTAAGAATTTCAGATCCTAAGTACCTTATTCAAACAAAATAAAATGACACTCCAAGCAAAACACATATCATGTAGTGAATACAAATATAGCCCCGAGTAAAGTTACCGATGGATTGAAGACGAAAGAGGGGATGCCTTCCCGGGGCATCCCCAAGCTTAGGCTCTTTGGTGTCATTGAATATGGCTTTGGGGTGCCTTGGGAATCCCAAAGCTTAGGCTCTTGCCACTCCTCGTTCCATAGTCCATCGAAACTCTACCCAAAACTTGAAAACTTCACAACACAAAATTTAACGGAACTTCGTGAGATGGGTTAGTATGATAACGAGCAAATCAATCACTTGGGTATTGTCAAAACAAGACTCATAACTATTTTCACACAATGCCTACTGTATCTTACTATTTCCACAAGATATATTACTCAATATAATCTATGGAAACACCAAAACAAGCAAACTATGCATTGAAAACAAAATTTGTCAAAAACAGAACAATGTGTAATGATCTGAATGCTAACCATACTTCTGCACTTCCAAAAATTCTGAAACAATTATGAAAATTAGGGCAATTTGCATATCAATCAGCAGCAAAAAGAATCAGCTCAATATCTCTCTCTGTGTAGGAATGGAAAATAATTTTGTGAGCGAAAAGTTTCTGTCTTTTTCAGCATGATCAAACAACTATCACCCAAACTAATCATTAAGGCTTTACTTGGCACTTTATTGAAACTAAGGCAATAAAACATGATTAATACAATAGCTTAATCATGTTAACACATCAAGTACTCACATGAATATCCCATTGTCACCACAGATAGACACGTGCAAGACATACATCAAGTGTTCTTAAAGACTCAATCCGATAAGATAACTGCAAAGGAAAAACTCAATTCATTACAAGAAGGGAGAGGGGGAAGAATGCTACTTCTCAAACAACAACGCCAGAAATTGACACGTTGACGGAGACTGGGCTTGCGTTATTTTTTCCCTTGAAGAGGAAAGGGTGATGCAGCACAGGAGCAGTAAGTATTTCCCTCAGTTTGAGAACCAAGGTATCGATCCCGAAGGAGGGTGTCGTCAAGTCCAGAGTACCTGCGCAAACACAAACAAACTTGCACCCAACGCTTCAAAGGGGTTGTCAATCCCTTCAAGATTGTTTGCAAAGTGAGATCTGAAGGCGGAAAGTGCAACGAAGTAAAAAGTGTAAGGCTGAAAATATGGTGTGGAGTAGACCCTGGGGGCCATAGTGTTCACTAGAGGCTTCTCTCAAAATAGCAAGTAATACGGTGGGTGAACAAATTACTGTCGAGCAATTGATAGAACCGCGCAAAGTCATGACGATATCTAAGGCAATGATCATACATGTAGGCATCACATCCGAGACAAGTAGACCGATACTTTCTGCATCTACTAGTATTACTCCACACATCGACCGCTATCCAGCATGCATCTAGTGTATTGAGTTCATGACGAACAGAGTAACGCCTTCAGCAAGGTGACATGATGTAGAGGGATAATCTCAAACCAATGATGAAAACCCCATCTTTTTACCCTTGATGGCAACAACATGATGTGTGCCTTGCTGAAAAGACCTCGATGACGCCTAGAGGGGGGGGGGTGAATAGGCTATTTAAAAACTTCTTCGGATTTGGCTTGAACCTAATGGGGAAATAAACTAAGAGGGTACTTGTCAAGCACAAATCCTAAATGCACTAGGCATTGCAACGTGTATCAACAACACGATCTACAAAGATGGACACAATATAGTTACTAACAAGCACAAGTAAGTTACACAAACTTACTTGAGCTATACGACAAGTAGGTGAACAACACAAGATACTAGATCACACTATATCATACGATATATCAAAGGCTGTAAGTATGAACGTGTGGATATAGAGGGTATGCTTGAATGATTAATCTTGTACAAGAAATAGCCAACAAAATATAATGAGCACAAACAATATGCAATGTATGTATGCTCAAGTAACACAAGTAAACCACAAGTAAGGAGTTAGGGTTAAGGATAACCAAGGTCACTGAGACGAAGATGTATCCCGATGTTCACTTCCTTGGAGGGAAGCTAGTCACCGTTAGAGAGGTGGATGTTACCACGAAGGCACACCAACGCCACGAAGGCTCACCCTATTCTCCCTTTGAGATAACACCACGAAGGCGTTTCTCAACCACTAGTGGTAAGCCTTTGAGGTGGCTTACAAACCCTCACAAACTTTTCTAGGGGGTAATCACACGAATTGATTCCTCTCCAAAGGACTCCTACCGCCTAGGAGTCTCCAACCTCCAAGAGTAAAATGATCACGGGGAATGCTCAAAACTTGCTCAAATCTCAAATAGCTTGGGTTGAGAGGAGGAGAGGGAGACGATCTATCTTTTGATTGGAACAACTCTCAAAGGGGCTCACAAATGCTCTTGGGATCTAAGATTTGGTGTGAGCAAATGTGTGTGAGGTAGAAGTGTGTTCTTATGAGGATAAGGCTATGTTGGGCAGCCCTCTCACGAAGTGGGAGCGGGTATTTATAGTGGGGAGAGAAAAACAGCCGTTGGGGACACTTTAAGTCACACAGGGTCCGGACGTCCGACAGTTTCCGAAAGTCCGGGCGTCCGCGAGGGGTCGGACGTCCGACAAGGGTCGGTCGTCCGAGAGCTGTAGATATGTCTGGAAACACAGTGAGTTGAACAGGCACCAGACGTCCGGAGAAGGCCGGAAATCTGAGTTATTCGACTCAACTTCTTCTGGTGGGAGGTTCCGGATTTCCGAAAGGGGACGGACGTCCGGCCCTCGGACGTCCGGAGGGAGCCAGAAATCCGAGTTATAGAGCTCATGTTCTTCTGGTGCAGGGCTCCGGATTTCGGAAGCCTGTCGGTCGTCCGAACCTTGACCGGCCCTCGGACGTCCGGAGGGAGCCGAAAGTCCAACTTATATGGCTCAAGTTTCTTTGGTGCATAGTTCCGGAATTCCGAAGCTGGCGGGATATCCGGGCCTCGGACGTCCGGAGGGAGCCGGAAGTCCGAGTTATATGGCTCTGATTTCTCTCGTATAGGATTCCGGATTTCCGAAGCTGTCGGTCGTCCGGCCCTCGGATGTCCGGAGGAAGCCGGATGTCCGAGGCACTGGTTCTGTTTTCAGATAACAGCAGAGCAGTGGAGATGTGGTCTGAGCAGAACAGTGGAGATGTAGTTTGAGAAAGTTCATCGCAAAACCTGTGATCCCCTCTTAATAGTGCGGGATCCCTAAGGACTCAAGAATCATAAAAGGGTACTAATGATCCATACTTGAGTGTATACTTTTATTCGCTGATCATCACTCCGCACCACTATCGTCAAAGGAACTGATACCTTTGAGTTAGCCCTTTCACTTGAGCTTGATGTTGTTGTTCCCTCTTGGCTCAAGTTGAAAGCAAGACATGACGAAGTATTCAAATAGCTCTCCCATACACAATGCGGAAAGCCTAGCTTATGTATTCATCTTCATTTGTCCACCATGTGAACATCCACAAGAATCAAGCATGTAGTGCTCAAGAATTCTTATCTTGATCTTGTCCTTGTTAGCACATGAGGTTGTCCTTATCAACACATGATCATTGACAATAGTTTCAATGATATATTCGTGTTGATCCACTTGAACTTGCACACCACAATCTTGATGACGACCACCACTTGACGTCATCCTTCATGGGTTGTATGAGATCTTCCTTTTGACGCAAGCCCAATGGAAGCACACCTAACCCCCACATAGGAGTCTCACAAAGACCATGGGTTAGTACACAAACACGTAATGGACAATGCTTACCATACCATGCGATCACTTGATCCCTCTCGGTACATCTTATACGCTTTGTGTGTTGATCATCTTGATTTACTCTTTGTCTGAGATCTTGATCAACCTAGTGTTTCTATGACCATTCTTTGGATAATACCTTGAATAACATATTGGTCATCATATAAACTCCTTGAACCTAACAGATGGACTTCAAGAAGTGCCTATGGACAAATCCTATAAATATAACTTAAGGCAACCATTAGTCCATAGGAATTGTCATCAATTACCAAAACCACATATGGAGATATATGCTCTAACAATCTACCCCATTTTGGTAATTGAAGACAACCACTTCAAGAGAGTTTATATAAGGAAATAAGCATAAACAAGCGCACACATACAAGGTAATAATGCATGTGTGCAAGATGTAAATGCTTACACAATAAAAGCAAAACCCTCTAAACAAAGTTTAGAAAGACAATATAGTAGGTGGTCCTCCAAGAAGTGTGTACTTCTCAGCAAATGAGTGCAGAAAAATACACAAATACAATGATAAGTAGTTGGAGGAAAACAAACTATATCGAGGACCCAAAGATTGCAAATAAAAGGATCATATGCCACAAAGACATACAAAGATAGAGGAAAGCAATCAAAAGATTCCAGATGGAACAAACAATCATATGGTCCTTCGAACCATATGAATAAAAGATATTATGATAAAGGCAACATAGTGCTTTATCAAAAACTAGAGAAGCTCCCCATGATTTTTGCACTAATATGAGATTTTTGTATTTGACACAGGTGCACAAAATAGGATTGTTGCTCCCCCAGAATTTATAAAACAAACAACTAGTGCAAGAAGATAGATGAGACAATGAGCATATCAATTGGACAAAACAAATGGTTGAGCAACATGTAATAGAAGCAACTTAAGAATAGGCTCAAACAAAATAATGTGTGTAAGTCAGGGCAAAGCATTTGAGAAGACTAAGATAAGGATGAGCATTACTTATCAACATAGTCTTGATGAAATGAGATACAAAGTGCAAGACATATCATTCCCACACACACATACTGGAAAATGGGTTCACAAGCTTACTAATAAACAAAATAAGAACCAACGCTTGTGACAACCCATTGTGGAGATAGGAAGTAAGAACCTTGTCAAGAGGAGGGATACTAATTGAAAATGGCAAAACCCTCATCAAGACAAGCATGAGGAAAAATAATATTCACGGCCAAAGAGTGCATCAAGATGTAGGAAAGTAAGATACGCACTCAAAATAAAACTTTTTACGAAGCCACGAAAAGCTGAAAAAGGAAATGCAATGATGATCGTGAAAGAAAAGAGGATATTAATTAGAGATGTAACTTCTCTCATATGTAAAATATTCTAAGTAGAATACAATCATGATGATATATATCCACAAAGAAGGATGTACACACGAAATGGTTACAAGAAGGAACAAACTAGATATCCAAAAGGAAGTCATAAATATATCAATGATATCTTTTGCTTGGAAGCATAGCACATGGCCTAATATTTTCTTATTGTACAATATGAACTTCCAACATACGAACATCAAAGACATCCCAACTAGTAGTAAGACATCATCGTTCGGATGCTTTGAGAAAGCAAACAAGTACTACGAGAACAAATCAAGAGATTCATGCCATGATGCAACCTGGAAAAGAAAAGACAGGTTGGGTCCTTTGCAAGAAAAGAATGCATGAAGTGGATACTTGTTACCGAGACAACATTGGATTGATGTAGTAGATAGTTGTTCTTTGATCATCCTAACTTGGCTCCAATAATCACATGGTCTCAACATCTTCCTTATAGGTGAGCAGAGCATCCAATGCATCTCCAGTTGTTCCTGGAACAACAAAACAAACAAAATGGTGCCCAAACTCATTGGGACCAAAGAGTTAGAAAACCAGCAATACATAGGACAAACTCCACATACATATGTGCATATAGATATGAATTTGAATTTCATGCGCACTTTAGCCAATTTATGACAAGGTGGAGTTTCCCCTATATATTGGGTCAAAGAAGGAAAGCAAGCAAGAGAAGTTGTATATAGTAGCTAGATACGCATGCTCAAGACTCTCAAGAATCAACTCAACACAAAGTTGATAAGTCATCAAAAGACAAGGTATCAAGTGATAATAAGATCCTAAAACAAAAGAACTATCACTTGAAGGATATCAATTAAAAGATACCTCAAGGAATGAGATATCCATTGACACATGCCAAATAGAAGGCAACAAGAAACCAATTGAAGGAAAACAAACACGAGGTATCTAGTTTCCAAAAGAGAGCTAGGTTCCAACAAACCAAGCCCTCGACAATTTTTTATGATGGCACAAAGCATCATAAAGAGCAAGACTTGCCTCCCATCAACACATACTTGATGGGGATCAAAAGATTTTATGATGGGTGAATAAAGAGAGTGTTCTAAAGAAAATAGGATAGCTCCCCCAAGGGACGTGCATTATATAGAATTTGCATTTGAATACAAAACGCACACGATGGGATCATCACTTTCTCTATATCTATAAAAACACTAGACATGTTAAAAGAGATTAATAAGAGGCAAGGAAGACAAACGAAACACAAAATCCAATGTAAAGATGATTAGCAATTCCTATCACATGATGGGAATACCAATTGTCAAGGACAAGCAGTATTTTCGAAGTGATACTCATTGGTAGATCACAAATATATCCAAGATCATCTTTACCCATAAAATGCAAGCAAATGACACTTGTAGAGCTAACATGCCACCTAGGAACAAGATAATTTACAATATCAACACTAAGTGGCAACACGTCAAATGTACACATTTTATAGGTTTGTAATATGCACATAGCATATTACTCCCCCATAATGTGATAAACCAACAACATTAACAAGTGGCAAATTAAAACCAACAAGAGATACTTAATGGACCATATAGAATTTGAATTTCTCATGAGTAAGACATACCACATAGAAACTAGATAATCTTGAATTATCAAAACTAAGTGGTATTCTCCATGTATACACATTTATAGGATTGTGAGGTGTGCAAAGCACATCACTCCCCCACAATGGGATAATCCATTAATCTCTCACAAAAGCCAACAAAAATTATAAACAAGATGCAAAAAGGCTCAATACAAGACTCACATGTACATGATATACAAACCAACATACCCATACTCGATTACTCAAGATAAGCAAGTTGGAAGCACGCCATATACAAACGCATGCAAGGTACAAAACGACAACATGCAAAGGGGCGAGCACTTAACATTGTAAATAGTTTAAGTATAAGTTACCGTAAGGAGGCACATTGGATATAAGATAGAAACTCGATAATCCAAATGACTTGGCTTGAGATAATATGAATGATGAAGACCCCTTAATTCTTCATTATGTATCCAAGTCTCTAATGTCCTCCATAGTCACCTATGGATCAAATTTGAGCTTGTTGGTCCCCAACTACGTTGGGTCCTAAGAGGTTAATCACAATAGGCTTGGCAACCCAAATGGTTCTTTTCTTGACACCATTTTGAGTACCAACAAACTTGGAAAACACATTGCCAACCTTATCCTTCCCAAGGGAATAGATATCATCAATAGTGATTGGGTTGGATAAGTTACCTCTCGTGCAAGACGACGTGACGTGACCCTTCTCATGACATAAGTAGCAACATCTACCCTTTGTTTTCTTCCTAGTTGATTTCTCACCTTGGGGAGTGTTGGCTTGGGTCTTATTGGGAAGAGGCCTTCCTTCAACTTGTAGCTGAGTGTGTGATTGAGTTTGTGTCCGCTTCCCTTGTTGCTTGTGACTTTGAGACTTCGTCTTCAGAGGGCAAGATCTAACATGGTGCCCTTTAACTTTGCACTTGAAGCAAATGATTTTGGCCGAATTCTTGACTTGTTCTAGGCCCCTCTTGTTCTTGTTTGAGTTTACTCCAACATCATTTTTGTCATTCGGAGATGTTTGCTCACACAGGACGTTGTTGAGTGTGGACATCCCTTCATGACACTGTTCCAAGTCTTTCTTCAAAGAAGTGACTTGGGACTTGAGCTCTTCGATTTCCTTTGCATGGTTAGTTTAAATGAAAATACTAGAGGAAGTGTAAGTTTCATTGTTAGAGCAACAAGGCAAGGAAAGTAATTCATCACACGAGGTAGCAACATTATGAGTAGACGAATTACGAGGACTAACACATGGAAATATAGTACTTTGTCTAGAAGTAGTGCCATTGTCCACATGAGGCTTATTTGATGTTACCTTGGTGATGATAGCCTCATGAGCTAACTTTTGCACATTATAGGATGTTAAAAGATCGGCATGAGAGCTTGTGAGCATTACATGGTTTTCTTCCAACTTCCCATAATTGCTAGTTAGTAAATCAAGTTGAGCACATAGCTCAATATTCTCCTTCAATGTTGATACTTCAAATGAGGTAGAGTTAGATGTACAAGTATCATCAACAATATGGGAGGAGTAAGTAGCAAATAGAGACTTCTCATGAGTAGATTGAAGCTCCTCATAGATCTTAGAGGTTTTGATGAGCTCCCCCTTGACATTATTGCATTCAAGGAGAAGGACCTCAAAATCCTTTTTAAGTTTATCATGAGCAACTTCAATCTCTCGTTTTGAAGATCTTAAGTCTCTACATGCTTCATGACTCTTCTCAAGTTCATGTTCAAGTTGTTCACTTTTAGCTTGTTCATGATTAAGTGAATCATTACAATTTTCAAAGTAAGCAAGAACATCTTGGAATCTTTGAAGAGCGTTATTTTTAGCTTTATGAAGAATTTTACTGATCACATAGATATTTTCGATCAAATCATCATCCTCATCCTCATCGCAAATATCATCGTTATTGCACAGGGAAGATGATACCTCATTATTATCTCTTGCCATGAGGCACATGTGAACTGGAGGAGTTGATGATGATTCTTTTGGTGAATCAGATTCTTCATTAGTCAAAGGTACTTCATATTTCTTGATTTCCCCTAAATGATTAGTCATAGAGCAACTAGGGAGAAACAAGATATTTTGATCAAGAGGACACGAGGAAGCAGGCATATCACCACAGACATTTGTCGAGGGATCTTTAGGTGAAATGCATGGCCTATCAGCACAATAATTTACACTATGTGTGGTGCTAGATATGCTCGTGTCCATAGAGGCTATGACATTTTCATCAACATATATTTCTTCACTCACCATGTCATTACCTTGTGAGATTGAAGATGCTCAGGTGTGCAAGCAATCGGATATGGAAGTAGTGGTGGACTCTCTAAGATCGAAAATAGTGAAGAGCTCATGCACCAACTCCTTCATCATAATACCATCTTCATCAAGATTGGACCCACCATATATATCTTCAAGTTCAGTCCAAACTTCATGAGCTGACTTGCAAGTCGAGATAGACTTAAACACTTCAGGAATTATGGTTCGATGAATGGCAAGAAAAGCCTCACAATCAAGATATATCTCATTAGTAGATGAAGATGCATCATCCTTTTTGTCGGCAATCCCTACAAGAACAATTCGTAAAGTATTTGCGCCCATGGCCCGAAAGTGATGAAGCATACGAATTCTCCATAGGGTATAATTTGTGCCATCAAAGTCAAAGATGCCATTGTGCACTAATCCAATAGTCGACATCGATACTCTCTAAGTCGTGAAACCTAATTAAAGACAGACCTAGCTCTGATACCAATTGAAAAGACCTCGATGACGCCTAGAGGGGGGGGGGGGTGAATAGGCTATTTAAAAACTTCTTCGGATTTGGCTTGAACCTAATGCGGAAATAAACTAAGAGGGTACTTGTCAAGCACAAATCCTAAATGCACTAGGCATTGCAACGTGTATCAACAACAAGATCTACAAAGATGGACACAATATAGTTACTAACAAGCACAAGTAAGTTACACAAACTTACTTGAGCTATACGACAAGTAGGTGAACAACACAAGATACTAGATCACACTATATCATACGATATATCAAAGGCTGCAAGTATGAACGTGTGGATATAGAGGGTATGCTTGAATGATTAATCTTGTACAAGAAATAGCCAACACAATATAATGAGCACAAACAATATGCAATGTATGTATGCTAAAGTAACACAAGTAAACCACAAGTAAGGAGTTAGGGTTAAGGATAACCAAGGTCACTGAGACGAAGATGTATCCCGATGTTCACTTCCTTGGAGGGAAGCTAGTCACCGTTAGAGAGGTGGATGTTACCACGAAGGCACACCAACACCACGAAGGCTCACCCTATTCTCCCTTTGAGATAACACCACGAAGGCGTTTCTCAACCACTAGTGGTAATCCTTTGAGGTGGCTTACAAACCCTCACAAACTTTTCTGGGGGGTAATCACACGAATTGATTCCTCTCCGAAGGACTCCTACCGCCTAGGAGTCTCCAACCTCCAAGAGTAACAAGATCACGGGGAATGCTCAAAACTTGCTCAAATCTCAAATAGCTTGGGTTGAGAGGAGGAGAGGGAGATGATCTATCTTTTGATTGGAACAACTCTCAAAGGGGCTCACAAATGCTCTTGGGATCTAAGATTTGGTGTGAGAAAATGTGTGTGAGGTAGAAGTGTGCTCTTATGAGGATAAGGCTGTGTTGGGCAGCCCTCTCACGAAGTGAGAGGGGGTATTTATAGTGGGGAGAGAAAAACAGCCGTCGGGGACACTTTAAGTCACACAGGGTCCGGACGTCCGACAGTTTCCGGAAGTCCGGGCGTCTGCGAGGGGTCGGACGTCCGAAAGGGGTCGGTCATCCGAGAGCTGTAGATATGTGTGGAAACACAGTGAGTTGAACAGGCACCGGATGTCCGGAGAAGGTCGGAAATCCGAGTTATTCGACTCAACTTCTTCTGGTGGGAGGTTCCGGATTTCCGAAAGGGGACGGACGTCCGGCCCTCGGACGTCCGGAGGGAGCCTGAAATCTGAGTTGTAGAGCTCATGTTCTTCTGGTGCAGGGCTCTGGATTTCCGAAGCCTGTCGGTCGTCCGAACCTTGACCGGCCCTCGGACGTCCGGAAGGAGCCGGATGTCCGAGTTATATGGCTCAAGTTTCTCTGGTGCATAGTTCCGGAATTCCGAAGCTGGTCAGATATCTGGGCCTCGGACGTCCGGAGGGAGCCGGAAGTTCGAGTTATATGGCTCTGATTTCTGTGGTATAGGATTCCGGATTTCCGAAGCTGTCGGTCGTTCGGCCCTCGGACGTCCGGAGGAAGCCGGATGTCCGAGGCACTGGTTCTGTTTTCAGATAACAGCAGAGCAGTGGAGATGTGGTCTGAGCAGAACAGTGGAGATGTAGTTTGAGCAAGTTCATCGCAAAACCTGTGATCCCCTCTTAATAGTGCGGGATCCCTAAGGACTCAAGAATCATAAAAGGGTACTGATGATCCATACTTGAGTGTATACTTTTATTCGTTGATCATCACTCCGCACCACTAACGTCAAAGGAACTGATACCTTTGAGTTAGCCCTTTCACTTGAGCTTGATGTTGTTGTTCCTTCTTGGCTCAAGTTGAAAGCAAGACATGATAAAGTCTTCAAGTAGCCCTCCCATACACAATGCGAAAAGCCTAGCTTATGTATTCATCTTCATTTGTCCACCATGTGAACATCCACAAGAATCAAGCATGTAGTGCTCAGGAATGCTTATCTTGATCTTGTCCTTGTTAGCACATGAGGTTGTCCTTATCAACACATGATCATTGATAATAGTTTCAATGATATATTCGTGCTGATCCACTTGAACTTGCACACCACAATCTTGATGACGACCACCACTTGACGTCATCCTTCATGGGTTGTATGAGATCTTCCTTTTGACGCAAGCCCAATGGAAGCACACCTAACCCCCACATAGGAGTCTCACAAAGACCATGGGTTAGTACACAAACACGTAATGGACAATGCTTACCATACCATGGGATCACTTGATCCCTCTCGGTACATATTATACGCTTTGTGTGTTGATCATCTTGATTTACTCTTTGTCTGAGATCTTGATTAACCTAGTGTTTCTATGACCATTCTTTGGATAATACCTTGAATAACATCTTGGTCATCATATAAACTCCTTGAACCTAACAGATGGACTTCAAGAAGTGCCTATGGACAAATCCTATAAATATAACTTAAGGCAACCATTAGTCCATAGGAATTGTCATCAATTACCAAAACCACATATGGAGATATATGCTCTAACACTCGCTACCCCTTCTATCACTAGGTGAGGTCACCGCACGGTATGAACCCAAAATCAAGCACTTCTCCCATTGCAAGAATCATAGATCTAGTTGGCCAGACAAAACCCACAACTCGAAGAGAATTACAAGGATACGAAATCATGCATAAGAGAGATCAGAAGAAACTCAAATAAGATTCATAGATAATCTGATCATAAATACACAATTCATCGGATCTTGACAAACACACCGCAAAAGAAGATTACATCGGATAGATCTCCATGAAGATCAAGGAGAACTTTGTATTGAAGATCCAAGAGAGAGAAGAAGCCATCTAGTTACTAGCTATGGACCCGTAGGTCTATGGTGAACTACTCACGCATCATCGGAGAGGTCATGGTGTCGATGAAGAAGCCCTCCGTGTCCGAATCCCCCATCCGGCAGGGCACCAAAACGTGCCCCAGATGGGATCTTGTGGAGACAGAAGGTTGCGCCGGCAGAAAAGTACTTTCGATGATCTCCTGATTTTTTGGGATTTTTAGGGAATATATAGGCGCAACCCCTAGGGCTGAGGGCGCCCAGGGGGGCCACAAGCCTGTGGGCCACGACCTCCCCCCTGGCCGCAGGGTGGGGGCTTGTGGGGCCCCTGAGGCTCCTCTGCCTTGGCTCTCAAGCTTCCCGATCTTCTTCCGTTACGAAAAAATCTTTTCGGGGATTTTCTTTCGTTTGGACTCCGTTTCAAAATCTCCTCTGAAGGGGGTCAAAAACATGGAAAAAATAGGAACTGGCACTTGGCACTGAGTTAATAAGTTAGTCCCAAAAAAATATATAAAAGGCAGGCAAAACATCCCAAAGTTTGACAAGATAATAGCATGAAACCAAAAAAAATTATAGATACGTCTAAGCATCCCCAAGCTTAACTCCTGCTCGTGCTCGAGTAGGGAAGTGATAAAGAATGATTTTTTGATGTGGAATGCTACCTAGCATAGTTGTCCTTTGCAACTTCTTTCACGTGACATGAATGTTCAGATCCGTAAGATTCTAAACAATAGTTTGCTATTGACATGAAAACAATAATACTCCAAGCAAACTAGCAAGGTAATCATGAACTTTCAAAATAACAAGGCCAAGGAAAGTTATCCCTACAAAATCATATAGTCTCGCTATGCTCCATCATCCTCACACAACTAATGTAAATCATGCACAACCCCGGTATTGGCCAAGTAATTGTTTTCGCACTCTTACTTTCTCAAACTTTTTATAACTATCACGCAATACATGAGCATGAGCCATGGATATAGCACTATAGGTGGAATAGAGTGTGGAGGTGGTTGTGAGACAAAAAGGAGGACATGGTCACATTGACTCGGCGTATCAATAGGCTATCGAGATGCCCATTAATAGATATCAATGTGAATGAGTAGGGATTGCCATACAAGAGATGCACTAGAGCTATAAGTATGTGAAAGCTCAAAAGGAAAACTAGTGGGTGTGCATCCAACTTGCTTGCTCACGAAGACCTAGGGCAATTTTTGAGGAAGCCCATCATTGGAATATACAAGCCAAGTTATATAATGAAGATTCCCACTAGCATATGGTAGTGGCAAAGCAAGAAGCTCTCAATCATGAAGAACGTGGTGCTATTATGAAGCACAAGTGTGGAAAAAGATAGTAACATTGTCCCTTCTCACTTTTTCTCTCTTTTCTCTTTTTTTTTCATTTGGGCTCTTAGGCCTCTTTTTTTTCTTTTCTTTTCTATTCTTTTTTTTTGTTTTTGGGCTCTTTGGCCTCTTTTTTTTATTTCCTCACATGGGACAATGCTCTAATAATGATGATCATCACACTTCTATTTACTCACAACTCAAAGCTCAAAATGATGATGACTCTATAGGAAATGCCTCCGACAGTGTACCGGGATGTGCAACGATCTAGCATGGTGTATGACGTTGAAACATCTCGCTAGCTATCTTACGATCATGCAATGGCAATATGAGAGTGACGACACAAGTCATGAGATGGAACGGTGGGAGTTGCATTGCAATATATCTCGGAATGGCTATGAAAATGCCATAGTAGGTAGGTATGGTGGCTGTTTTGAGGAAGGAATTTGGTGGGTTTGTGCACCGGCGAGAATTGTGCGGCACTAGAGAAGCTAGCAATGGTGGAAGGTGAAAGTGCATCTATACCATGGACTCACATTAGTCATGAAGAACTCACATACTTGTTGTGGAAGTTTTTATTAGTAACCGAAACAAAGTGCTAAATGCATACTCCTAGGGGAAGGGTTGGTAGGTGTTAACCATCACGCGATCCCGACCTCAACACAAAGGATGACAATCAATAGATCAATTATGCTACGACTTCCTAACATAGCAGTTCACCATACGTGCATGCTACGGGAATCACTAAATTCAACACAAGCATTTCTAGATTCACAACACCCTACTAACATAGCTCTCAATATTACCAAATCCACGTCTCAAAACTATTTGAGAGGAATCAAAACTTCTCTTTCTATTCAATGCACATGAAGATGGAGGTTTTTGCATCCTCTTTGGGTATCTATCACCTTTGGGACTACTTTCATAGCATAAGCAAACTACCAAATCACGCACCGTCGTGCTCTAGAAGATATAAGTGAAGCATATAGAGCAAAAGTGTCTAGCTCAAAAGATATAAGTGAAGCACTATGAGCATTCTCGCAAAATCACGATGAGTGCATGTCTCTCTCTCTCAAAAAGGTGTGCAGCAAGGATGATTGTGACACAACAAAAAGAAAAGACTCCTAAGATACAAGACGGTCCTAAGCAAAACACATATCACGTGGTGAATAAAAATATAGCTCCAAGTAATGTTACAGATGGATTGAAGATGAAAGAGGGGATGCCTTCCCGGGGCATCCCCAAGCTTAGGCTTTTTGGTGTCCTTGAATTTGGCTTGGGATGCCTTGGGCATCCCCAAGCTTGAGCTCTTTCCACTCCTTATCTCTTTGTCCATGAGAACATCACCCAAAACTTGAAAACTTCACAACACAAAACTTAAACAGAAACTCGTGATAACATTAGCACAAGAAAACAAACTACCACTTCTTTTGGTACTGTAGAAAACTTGAATTCTCTCTATATTGGTGTTGGGCTACTGTATTCTCACTTTTCCATGCCTAGTACCCCCCAGATACTAACCATAGTTTCATCAAAACAAGCAACCAACGCAACAAAAACAGAATCTGTAAAAAACAGACCAGTCTATAGCAATCTGTATACTTCGTATACTTCTGGTACCTAAAAAAATCTGAAAGATTACGACATCCTGGGGAAAAAGTATATCAACCAGCAGCAAAAAGAATTAACTCAAAATATTTTTCTGAATAAAAATGAAAAATCATCTCGTGAGCGAAAAGTTTTTGTCTTTTTCCAGCAGGATCAAACAACCATTACCAAGACTAGTCATAAAGGTTTTGCTTGGATCAAACACAAAAGGAAACACAAAAAACACAATCACAATAGAATTGTGATGGTGTGGACGCAACAAAACAGAAAGAAAAAGATAAATTCATTGGGTTGCCTCCCAGCAAACGCTATTGTTTAACGCCCTTAGCTAGGCATAAAAGCGATAGAATCATGTATCGTCGTCTTTGGTGCTCAAACCATAAGTGGCGTGATCACTGATCATCTTAAGGTTTTCATCTTTCTTGCTAGATGATTCACCACTATTTTTGGGAACAAAAACAGATTTGGTGACCTTATTGTGGACATAGTTTGGAGTATTCTGCACAACGGCAAAAGCGGAACCCAAGTTGGTTATAACATCCTCTAGTTTGCCAATCCTAGCGGAATCATGACCAAGTTTTTGTTAACTATGGGTTCCTTCTCCTTTAAATTTTTCAAAACCATTCCCACCTTGGATCCGTACTGAGTGATTTGATTGTGGATCTTTTTATCCAAATTCTCAATGAGTTCTATCGTAGCAACTTTATTTTCAATGACGTCCAGCCTACGCATCACATGTTCCAGAGTTAAGGTGGTTCCATTAACCATGAGTGGGGTTGAGCCTACCAAATTTATCACAGCTCTGTAAGAATCAACGGTATGGCTACCCCAGAAATTTCCACCTATGATGGTGTCAAGAATGTACCTATTCCAAGGAGAAACACCCACATAAAAAACTGCGAAGCAGAACGGTAGTGGATTGCTTATGAGTGGATATACTCTGAGCATTGCAAATCCTATACCAACCGTCCTTTAAGTTTTCTTCCTCAATTTGTTTGAAATTGAGGACTTCGCTCTCGGGAGTATCATTCAAGGTGGTGGATCTAGCCATCAGGATAGGCTATCCCACACAGAGGAACAAAAAGTAAGCGAGAGAAAAGGGCGAACGAAAAGGCAAACGAGAAGGCAAACGAAAAAGGCAAATTGGTGAAGTTGGGGAGAGGAAAACGAGAGGCAACTCGCAAACAAAGTAAATGCAAGAGATGAGTTTGCGACACCTACTTGGATGAGTTCTTGACTTGATCTTCCTCCTCGGCAACGGCGTCCCTTGAAGAGGAAAGGGTGATGCAGCACAGGAGCAGTAAGTATTTCCCTCAGTTTGAGAACCAAGGTATCGATCCAAAAGGAGGGTGTCGTCAAGTCCAGTGTACCTGCGCAAACACAAACAAACTTGCACCCAACGCTTCAAAGGGGTTGTCAATCCCTTCAAGATTGTTTGCAAAGTGAGATCTAAAGGCGGAAAGTGCAACAAAGTAAAAAGTGTAAGGCTGAAAATATGGTGTGGAGTAGACCCTGGGGGCCATAGTGTTCACTAGAGGCTTCTCTCAAAATAGCAAGTAATACGGTAGGTGAACAAATTACTGTCGAGCAATTGATAGAACCACACAAAGTCATGACGATATCTAAGGCAATGATCATATATATAGGCATCACGTCCGAGACAAGTAGACCGATACTTTCTGCATCTACTACTATTACTCCACACATCGACCGCTATCCAGCATGCATCTAGTGTATTGAGTTCATGACGAACAAAGTAACGCCTTAAGCAAGATGACATGATGTAGAGGGATAGTCTCAAACCAATGATGAAAACCACATCTTTTTACCCTTGATGGGAACAACATGATGCGTGCCTCGCTACCCCTTCTTTCATTGGGTGAGGTCACCGCACGGTATGAACCCAAAACCAAGCACTTCTCCCATTGCAAGAATCATAGATCTAGTTGGCCAGACAAAACCCACAACTCGAAGAGAATTACAAGGATACGAAATCATGCATAAGAGAGATCAGAAGAAACTCAAATAAGATTCATAGATAATCTGATCATAAATCCACAATTCATGGGATCTCGACAAACACACCGGAAAAGAAGATTACATCGGATAGATCTCCATGAAGATCATGGAGAACTTTGTATTGAAGATCCAAGAGAGAGAAGAAGCCATCTAGTTACTAGCTATGGACCCATAGGTCTATGGTGAACTACTCACGCATCATCGGAGAGGTCATGGTGTTGATGAAGAAGCCCTCCGTGTCCGAATCCCCTCTCGGGACCCCGATCCTAAGCCATAGGAATCCAGCCTGTAACACATCGCATCCCTTTGCGGTCTCACGCACGGTTAACTCCACAGCTGCAGCCTTACCTTAGCCGGGACCGTTTGCGTCTTTTGGCTCACGTATGCAATAGTGTCGCTAGCATTCCAATGTCAAAGAACCCGGATCGACAAGTCTAGTCATAAACCAAAGTGGCAGTACCGCACAAGGACAGACATACATGACCCAACAAAGCAGGTGTCGGTCACCAGCGAGTGTAAACGAGTCGTAGCAAGCTACAAGGACTCCATTACATCGCGTGACATTTCCCCAAAGGGGACAGACACAGCAGCTAAGAAGGACACATGCCGGTCAACCAATGTGTCCGGAGCAGTAGCGAGCTACCATGGCTCATTGGACCACAAAGGGGCATTTCCCTGTAAGGAGTGCTACTAAAGTTCACGGCTAAGTAATCGAACCCCATACATATCAAATACGACACACGTACGCATGGCATACCGATATGTATAGATACATCGATGACATCACAACATAACCATAAACATACAAGCTTTATTTAAGAGGCTCAGAAGAGCCACACACATAATATTACACAGTAAGGGTCTCACGACCCATAATAGCAGTCATTCAGTTACAAGCCAACGGAAGAGTTTAAAACTGTCTGAGTACACACAGGTGCAACTAGAGGGCACATGGCCTGACTATACTACAGACCCAACCTAGGGCCAGATCGTAGCTGGGACACCAGCTACTCGTCGTCGTCGATGTCTATGAAGAACCCTCCGTTAGGGTCATTAGCAGCCTCTGCAACATTTATTAAGCAAACATGAGTACGGAGGTACTCAGCAAGACTTTAGGATAACTAACTACTCATGCAATGTATCAACAAGGTATTGTGGGGTTTCATGCGGGAAGCCAGCATTTGACTCGTGGCTAGACAACTTGCATTTAAATAATTTTGACAACTTGATTTCTCGCACACGAGTCCACTAACACCACAACAATACACCATCGTGGAATCATTCTGTCTCCATACGGAATTGCCGTCCACGACACTCACGCTTATCTTGACAATTTTATGAGTAGCCATTGAAGTTATCTATGAACAACATATGTCTCCAAGTAGTCCATATCCGCGGACGCGGCTATTCGAATAGATCATAACCCTGCAGGGGTGTACTTCGTCACACACGCTCTCTCCACTTATCGCCATGTGCACGTCATGCACCTCGGCAACCTTCAAGCAGAAGCCCAGCGAGGGAGTCGGCCACGACCGTTAACCACACTAGTACCTAGTCCAGGTTTATCGCCTATCTGAGAGTAACCCGTATGGAAGTCCGGCCGAGGTTTCCGCCACGGCCTCAAACGATGTGCGCAGGGTTCCCAAGCCCACCATCCGGGTGCCACTTGGTACACCGTGCCACTGCCTACCACATCATAGCCCACCTCTCAGGTCAGCACCATGCACGGCCTCCAGCATGACTATAAACACCAGAAACTACTTGCAACTCCTGGACGAATACTAAGCGATTAATAAATCGAGAGGGTCAATTAAGTATCCCAACGTGTGGTAGTATCTAGTCTTGGATTACATACACAGAACTCAGTTCCTAAGGACGGTTCCAATGAAACAACCCGCCATGTACTCCTACACAGCCTTTCACCGGTACCTTTACCAAATCTGGTTCATCACACAACCTTTGCTTACCGAACACATTCTCACAATTCTGTTCATCTCCTAGATGACAGGCCATACACAACTCTAAGCATAGCATGCATAGCAGGATAAGACACATCACGGCTCAAGCAACTACCAGGTATGCTAGGTTGCAAGGTTCGGCTATTTACTATGACAAGGATAGGTCATGCAAAGGAAGTGGGTTCAACTAACGTGGCAAAAGCAGTTGAAGCATTTGATCCTAATGCAATAAGTAAGTGTAGGAGCAAGAACATGGGATTTATCGGGATGATCAAAATGGTTGCTTGCCTTGTTGCTCAGAGGAGTGACAATATCCGTCAGACGGATATTCGGTGGAATCCGGGGGAGCGGAGCCTACCGAAAGGAATGACAACAATCAATAACAAACATATGCAATCAAGATGATGCATGAGCATGGCATGAGAATGCAAGGTGATATACTATTATAACTAACATGTATTAGGTTTGAAGTTGATTTGAATCACATTCAAATATCACTTCAAACGAGGTATTCTCGGATACCATTTTAATTGATTCGACCTGATGCTCAGATCAACTTGATGTTAACATGCATGGGATGACATGTGAGGTTGCTGGTTTGTACTTAGGACAGTATTTGATCATGTCAATCATAGTGAAATTTAAATATTTTCCATATTCCATTTATAAAGTATTTATAAGAATTGACTTATTCATTAATCTACATGTTTGGGTTATGTAACATTTTCAAACATGTTTGAAAATGACATATTCAGATTCCTTGAATTTTTCTAGCACTTTTTCATATATAAATTATTTTCATTGGAGTTACAGATTAATTTCTATGAATTTTAGAAGTTTAGAACATTTCTGGAATTATTTCTATACTGGAAAACCTCTTTATTGCACCAGCATGACATCAGCAGGTCCATCTGGCCGTTGAAAGTCATACCTGACCAGCGGGACCCACTGGTCAGTGTCTCTGGTCAGTTTTAGATTAGGATTAATCTTAATTAGTTAATTAATCTCACTGGACCCACATGTCAGTGACTTATTAAATTATTTGATTTTATTTTTATTATTCCTAAACTCCCAGAGGCTGGCCCCACACGTCAGTGGCTCAGGCCAGCTGAGATCCACCGGCGGCGAGGTCGTCCTCGCCGGCGGGGAGCCTTCGGCGAGCACCAGTACGTCGGAGGGTCTCCTGCCCACAAATCATGGGAATTCAAAATATTCCCCACCCACCACCCAACTTGAGCATAGGACGAAAGAGTGCGGCTCTTCGGCCACACATGAAGTCATGTAGAGGCGAGGGGAATCAGTACACCACTTTTGGCCCAGATTCCTCCTGTGCAACATGACCGGAGGCTGCAACGAGCACGAGCTTATTCGTGCTTTCCAGCAGCATTGCCACAATGAGGGTATCATCAATGCTCTCTCCCATCGTCGGATTCAATCCTTCACCGAGTTGTCAAGCCTAGTGTTTAAATAATGTGCCATGGAAAGTACTTTGCCAATTCAGCAAATGTGTAAATACACTGGCCTCGCTAGACATATCTGAACAAGGCGCACACCCTCGGTGACGGGGCCAGCCATGACCGGAAACTTAGCGAAAATAACACGGACACGGACTAGGTTGGTCCTTGACATACTACTCGACAAGCCATGCCCCATACATTTTGCCCCACTTGAATCAAGCTCCACCCATATCCTTAAAGCATGTTCGGTCCTCACGCAGGTCGCAAAAAGTGGGGAAAACATCCTCAAAGCAACACCCTCGGAGTGTCGGCCAGTGGCACCCCGAATAGAACCACATAAATCTTAATGATCTACGAGACGTTTACTTCAAAAAATCAGAGAAATAGAGTCTTTCGGGAGCTCCATCAAATCCACGATGTAGCAGTGGCAAACCCATGGCCAACACACCTATCACCTTCGACCAGGGCGATGAGCCAATGGCCAGCACAGGCCGAGTACCTGTAGCCCTAGTCCTGAACCCCATAGTCAATGGCTTCAGACTCAACAAAGTACTGATGGACGGGGGCAACGGCCTCAATCTCATCTACGAGGACACACTTGAAAAAATGCAGTTTGCCGATCTCAAATCAAGCCGAGCACAACCACCTTATGGGGTAGTGTCCCCGGGAGAGAGGCCCGCTGCACTGTACGAGTAGCACTCGACGTAGTATTCGGCACATCCGATAACTACCGATCCGAAGAGCTTCTCTTTCATATCGTCTCGTTCCACATCGGTTACCACGCATTGTTGGGACACGAAGTCTTGACATGATTTCAGGCCATACCGCATTACGGGTACATGAAACTCAAAATGACAGGGCCAAACAGAGTGACCACAGTAAATAGTGACCCCAAAAGAGCCCTCCGAGCCGAAAATAAAATGGCATCCCTCGCCTTGAAGGTGCTAGCAGAGACCCTTACCGCGAAAGAACTCACGACACTACGCGTTGTGGTGGACAAAGACGACGTGATCCTCGGCAAGCGGCCCAAGTCCACATCCTTCAAACCTGTCGATGAAATCGTCAAATTCCACGTACACCCAACGAATCCGAGTAAAACAACATCAACCGGGGCACAACTAGAGCCCGAATTCGACTAAGCACTACACGCCTTTTTGCGCAAAAATTGGGACATATTTTCGTGGCACCCCTCAAACATGCCAGGAATCCCTCCGGGGCTGGCGGAGCACAGCCTGAACATAATCGCCGATTTCAAAACTGTCAAACAGGCCTTGCACCGATTTTTTGAACCTAAACGCCAAGCCATGGGTGTGGAGCTTGCCAAGCTATTAGAAGTCGGGTTCATCAAAGACATTAAACACCCCGACTGGTTGGCAAACCTGGTCGTGGTACGAAAGAAGGATAAATCTTGATGGCTATGTGTCGATTTTAAAGACCTAAACAAAGCCTTCCCTAAGGATCCTTTTCTCTTGCACCGAATAGACCAAATTATCGACACTACAGTCGGACACGATTCCTTGTGTTTCCTCGATGCCTACTCCGGATACAATCAGATCAAGATGAAGGAATCCGATGAGGGAGCAACCTATTTATAACACCCTACGGGCCATTATGCTTTAACACAATGCCATTCAGGCTAAAAAATGTGGGCGCCACTTTCACGCCCAAGATGTGACCCTATCCTCAATTTGGCACGAAGGCCTCGTCAGGGATAGAAGCGCATCTCGTTGTGTCGCAAGAATGGATATCGTTACAAGTACATGTACTGAAAGGAATATATATATATATATATATATATATATATATATATATATATATATATATATATATATATATATAGCAGTACAATACATAATCATCATGAGGAAGAGCAGGGTCCGACTACGGACGAAAACAAACGAGAAAAGAAGAACGACGTCCATCCTGGCTATCCCAGGCTGCCGGCCTGGAACCCATCCTAGATCGATGAAGAAGAAGAAGAAGCAGCAACACCAAATGAACAATCAACGCGCTCGCGTCAAGTAACCTTTACTTGTACCTGCAACTGGTGTTGTAGTAATCTGTGAGCCACAGGGGACTCAACAATCTCAGTTCCAAAGGTATCAAGACTAGCAAAGCTTAATTGGCTGTGGTAAGGTTAAGTGGTGAGGTTGCAGCAGCGGCTAAGCATATATTTGGTGGCTAAACTTACGAGTACAAGAAATAAGAGGGGGGAAGATCTACGCATAGTGAATGTGACTACCGATGACCAAATGAATGATCCTGAACACCTACCTACGTCAAACATAACCCCACCGTGTCCTCGATCGAAGAAGGAACTCACAAAAGAGACAATCACAGTTACACACACAGTTGGCATATTTTAATTAAGTTAACTTCAAGTTATCTAGAACCAGTGTTAAACAAAGTTCCCACGTTGCCACAAAACCGCGGGCATGGCTTTCCGAAAGATTTAACCCTGCAGGGGTGCTCCAACTAGTCCATCACAAATTACCACAAGCCGCATAGAAATCCTCGATCACGACACTCGCGATCTCGTTGGACTCGTTAGTGGAAAACCTCAACTCTGAGATTACTCAAAGCATCACCGGAATCTCGATGCACAAGATATCTCGTCAAAGGTAAAACTAATCCACCAAGGCCGCCCGGCGTGTCGACGATCCCGATAGGAGCCGCGTATCTCGTTCTCAGGACACGACGGATGAGCGACGCGTGAGGTGGCCTGATAGAAATCACCCAAGTTGCCTTGGGTTGGCCCCGGACAGTGCTCTGTTTTGGACCAGCACCATCAGCACTGGCCCTACCTGTATTATGTAGAATTACTCCTCTGGTAGCGCTAACTCCCTATGCATTTCAATATTATCAAAATTATTATGTTGGGCAAATGTAGTACCAATGTTGGGCCTTGCCAGACCAGCTTTAATCTAAAACGAATTATCAAGGGGGTCCCCATAACAACCCCGATCATGGTAGGAGCGCTCAATTATGGAACATAACACCGGTAGCCGAAACTAAGGGGGCAAAGGTGGAACAAAACACCAGGCTAGAAAGGCCAAGCCTTCTACCTTTTACCAAGTATATAGGTGCATTAAATTAAATAGCATTTAATAGGGTGATATAACAAGGAACCCATGTTATCACATGGAAGCATCTGCACCTGCAACTAGCAACGCTAACACATGGTTTAAGCAAGCGGTAACATAGCCAATTAGTGGTTTGCTAGGTTGTGAACAGATTGAAGGTTTTCATGGCATTGTTGAGAGGCTGATATTTAACATGTGGTAGACAACGAGACATAATCGATAGAAACCGTAAACTAGCATGGCAATGATAGTAATGGTATGTGGGGAAATGGTCATCTTGCCTGAGATCCCGCTTGGAACAAGAATGCCTCCGTGAAGCAGACGAACCGACGTAGTCGAACGGATCCTCACAATCCGGCACGCTGCGGAACTCTATCGAAACGAAGCAAACCGGAAACACAAATCAACACACGGAACTCACCACACGATGCACAACACAAACGATGCATGAGCAGCTGAATACATGCAAGTCACGACATGACAATTCACACAAACATACACTACACATTAAGTGAAGTTCAATATGCAACGAGGTGCATATTGACGAAACTCCACATTAATTATTTAGTTCTATCCCGATTAGATACACGGCAATATTAAATGTGGTTAAACATAGCAAGAGGTGAAGCGTAATTAAACTACCTATCTAGGCATTTTAAATGAGGTCAAAAATGACATATAGCACCTCCGAGACGACCTCACATGTTAATTTACAATTCTGTCCAGATCTGAACTAACACATTTAATTGGTTGTTAAATAGCAAAACAAATAGTTTCACATGATTCTACGCGTCGTTATAAGCGATTTACACATAGAGATCATCTCCAACGGACCTACGGATCAAAAGATACGGACACCGCAAGATATGATGGCATGAATGCAATATGTGTGCAACGATGGTCACGAGCACTTCAAAACATACAACCAGAAAGAGAAAAAGAAACTACACGAGATTCTAAGCAAGTTTCATATAGGACACGATCAAATCGGAGCTACGGTTCAACAACTACGAGCAAAACAAGAAATCAGTACAATCTGCCAAAATCAGCCACATAGCATTTTCTACACCCCACAACTACGAGCTACACAACTCAAATATAATCAACCAAGGCATGACATGAAAGAGGTCAAGAAGCACTACTACAAACAACTAACAACAACTAGCATGGCAGCAAGGAACACTAGGAAAAGAAGACACAAAATGGCATCTCACACACTATTTCAGACTTAGTGAAAATAACACTTCATGAAAGTGCAGTTTTCGGTCTGAAGGCATATTGACAGCAGCAAAACCATAAGCTACAAGACTCCAAATGTCATGAGAATTCACAACATGCTAGATAAACAAAAAGTCTACAACTAACTCCATTGGACCAACCTCAAAAGAGCTACAGATCACAAGATAGAAGCAAAACAAAACAGCAACAATATATAACAGATTTCAGACTTAGAAATATTTCAGCATCTCTAAAAACAACACTATTTCTAGCAACTTGAGAGCAAGCAAACCACACATAAACATGCATTTCTATTGCAACCAAAATTACCAGGGGCTAGACTAAACATCAAAGTACAACTCCCTAGTTGACAACTCCTACAAACGAAGCACGGAATAAATCCTACGAAATAGACAAGAGGGCAACATAGCAAAATATCGCGCAAACTAAATTTCTCAAAAGCTAAAACTAATTGCACAGAAAATTCCCATGGATTTTCCTACCCCGCAAACATATAAAATATGTGGGGTTGCACAACAAATATAATGCCACACGTAAATGCGAGATAATAACCTATACACGGAAATATAAACTAGCGGCAATCCCTACAAGCAAAAATACCAAAGGTCGCTCTAAAAAACATGGAAAAGTGGTTCCTAAAACATGAACATTTCTACTACGGCATACGGGCTATCCGATCTTGCGCGAAAAGTAAATACGGGACGAAACCTATTGGGACAACACGTAAATCTATGCATTTGGCATGCTAAACTATGTCAAACAATTATGCAAGTTGTGAAATCGTATTCTACGTGCAAAACTACACGAAATACATATGCTACACGCCTCGTTCTGACACACGGCTAAAAAGATACGGGCATATTAAATTACGTCTATATTCTAGAATCAAATATTCCGAGAACTCCTAAATTACTAACGGGCCTAGCACGGGGCGCAACATAGTTACAGAGCGCTGGGGGCGAGGAATAGCGTGGAAACGAGCTGCTCACCTCGGGCCTGGGGAGAGGAGGCCGCGGCTTGGGCCGGGGCGAGGCCTGGCGTCCCTGGGCCAGCTCGGGGCCCAGGCGGAGGAGGCCCAGGCGGGGCGGAGCGGTTGGCCTAGCGGGAGGGAGGCGCTGGCGATCGCTCTCATCACGGGGGGGAGGTCCCTCCCGATCCGATCTGGATCGGGGGCTGTCCCAGGCGGCGGCTGCCTCGGTACGACGGGGCAACGGCGGCAGCAGGAGGCCGGCGGGCAGCTGGGACGCGGCGGTGAGGCGCTGCGGGAGGCACTCGGGCGGCGCGGGCAGGCGGGGCAGGCCGAGGGGAGAGCCTGGGACTGCGGGATCCGGCTGAGCGCACACCGAGGAGGAGCAGGGTGGCGGCCGGCGAGGGACACCGGCGAGGGAGGTGCAGCAGCGCGGGCAGGATGCGATGATCTTCGGCGAGGGGCAGCGGCGGCCTCCGACGAGGGCGCTCGGGAGCAGGGAGCTCCTCGTCCAGGGAGATAGAGGGCGGCGGCGGCGGCGGATGGGCCTTCCCAGGCCCGATCTGGGCTCGGCGGTTGGTGGGAGGCTGAGGGGAGAGAGCGGGTGGCTGTGCGTGGGGGCACGGAAATCGAGGCAGGGGCTAGGGTTGCTATCAAAATAATAGGAGGGTCTATTTATAGAAAAATGGGGGGGCTAGGTTAACCGGAATTCCGTTCCGGATCCAACCGCGCAGTCGGAATCGGATAATTTTGAATGCGGGAACGGGTAAGTGGCCGTGTAGGGTGGTTTACCGGAGACGAGAGGGAAAATGGGCGCGCGGCAACGAATTTTAAAACACCGACAAACGTCCGACGGTAGACCGAATACGGTGCCGCTACGGACGACCGTTCGGGTACCAGACGAACTCCGATTGCGACGAAATTCGACAGGCGGCCTAGCTATAACTAATCACAGTCGCATGCCAAGTTTCACCTCGATCAGAGAAAGTTTTACGCACACTTTTAAAACAGGGTTTTGACCATGCCGCGGGCGCGTGTGTGTGCGGTCGGGCTCAGAACGGACAACGACGCGAACCGACAACTAACAACGGATGTAATTTTTGAAAATTGACGACAACGGAGATGCCGATGCAATGCTGATGATGTGCATGATGCGATGATGATGCGACAAAAGAAAATAAACACACGACGAAAACGGAATAGAAGGGGAATCTTCTGGAACGTCGGTCTCGGGCTATCACAACTCTCCTACACTACAAGAGGATCTCGCCCCGAGATCCAAGAATGAAAGGGGGAGAGGATGAGAAAGAACAAGAGGTAAAAACTTAGTCGCTTCTTTGACAAACGAGTGAAACCAACAATCCTTGAAGGTTGCAAAGCGATGAGGAATGATATGAGAAACAAGCAAGAATTCACGGAAAATTTCGGCAGCACTTCGGTAGGAAAATGGGACAAAAAATTCGATAAGATAGGAGAAATAGACAATATTCATAACAAACAACTAAATAGAACAAGGGAACACCATGATCTTGGTAGAACAACATAATAGACCCAAAAGAGCAACATCACAATGCCTCCGAAACAATAGAATAGGAACTAGCTCATACGGAAGAAGAGAATGAAGAGAGAATGACAACTACTAACTCCAATGAACTTGGCAAGCATGCTTGCAAAAAAAATAAAATTGGACGGAGTTGTTGGAAAAACAACAACGAAAAGAACAAGATAGTAGTGGGCTTATGGAAACCTTTCAGACTAATGAAGTGACAACCAGCCACTAACAGAAACAAGGATTGTTTGGGAGAAACAAGATATGAACAATTACTTACACCAAGAGGATACATTGAGAACTTGGATTAATGACAAGCACCATGATAGCAACAATCCATAGGAAAAGCTTTAGGTGAAATCCAAACCAAGATAGCTCAAAGAAGAAATCATGGGTTGAAAATATCTCATGATCATAGAATTGGTAGGTTTAATTATCTCATTCTTGAAAGGAAATCTCTTCGAAACTCCTACACTAACAAGAATGCAATAATACCACCTCAAAGGATAAATGAAGAACAATTGCGCATAGAAATGCAAGAGAAAGGATACTTGAGGTTCTCCGACAGGAATCTTGAAGAATACTTTGAGAAAAATCACATCCTTGAAGAACCACCATGACAAACCTCTTGGGGCTCACCGGAATGAAATGATGAAATAATAAGATTAAAGGCCTTGCAACGATTTAGATGAAGCTTCTCAAATAGATACTAGATAGAATTTAGAACTCCATAAAAGAAAGATAAGCACTTGCGAAAAGAATTGATATCATGAGCCACTCCGGAAGAAGAATTCGGATTACTATGAACAAGAATAAGAATTATGTTATGCTTATCCTTCATCAAGTTAAATTGATGACAAGCAACAAATCTAGCATACAACTTATTCTTCTTGAAAGAAACTTGAAGAGGGAGATAGGAAGCACCACTTGAAGCACAATTGAAGGAAGCACCGGTAAGAATTCACAATTGAATGGGGATACCAAGAATTAATGGAGATACATGAGAATGAAGAGATCATGATCCACCTGTAATAAAACTAGAACAAGGCACCGGATAAACGAGAAACGAACGAAGAGACAACAATGGAGAAGAATTGAGGAGGAAAGCTGAGAACGAAGAATCTTCTGAAATGATGTCCTTCGGAGGATCGAGAATGAAAACAACTCAGAAATGCAACGGATAGCAATAAATGAATCACTCATGATTGGGAATAATTCAAGACGATGCCAGAAGGCTGAAACGATGAATCATGAAGAGAATGGACCAAGATTGAGAAAAACACTCCTTCGGTCTTGAAGCTGAAAATGACGAGGAGAACACCACCAAGAATAACTCAGACACTCCGGAATAACGAAGAATGAAAGGTTGAGCCAAAGAATGAATTAATTCGAATAGATCTTGGAGAAGGGATATAACTGATGAAATTCATACTTACATCATAGTTGAAAAGATATAGAGATCTCCGGAAAAATTACAGAGCTATATAAGATCCTGGGAAAAACCTGTGGGTTATGGGGCCACTCAAAGAAACCACCGTTGAAACAATTACTAACAAAGAAAGATATTGTACCGGTAGAAATGAAAACTTGATGAGGTTGAGCACCTCAAAATTATTAAAGAATTGAAAACAAGAAACTGTAAGACATCTTCAATGCTCTGGATAGAAAAAAGAGGAATGAATAAACAAGATAGGCTGATAAGAATTTCCAACATAGGAAAGAATTTAAAGGATGGCAAGGATATGATGAACACTGACAGCTGAATTGAATTCACCGAAAAAGATTACAAGATTGAATAAAGATGAACATGAAGCTCGTGAGAATATTCACAATGAATCACCGGATACGACACGGAATAAAAGATAGCTGAAGCAACAATGAAAAGAAAAACTCTTGGATGAAAATCCAATCACTGAAGAAAAAGGGCGGGAGGGCGGGAAAAAACAAAGACAACTTGGGACAGATGAGATGAACTCCGGAATAAAATAGAAAGATTGATCTTGCACAGTTGGAGATGATTGCATCCACTTGGAGAGAAACACACCGGTTGGAAAAGAATTAACATGACGACTCCAGTTGACAAGAATGATAAGACAATTGATTGAGCAAAAGGATTAGCACTCTCATACGAATATGAGAACAATGCTTAGAAAAGATCTGAAATCACCGCTTGACACCGAAGCAACTTGAATTACCATATTCCAACAAAAACAAAGGGTGAGGCTTGCAAATTAGCCAGAACAAACTCATGAGAAAGATTTCGTCCGATATTTTCGTGGACAGGATCACACGGGCTCGAAACTTACAGTAGCCATCAAGTGCAAGGCAGTGCACCCGACATACGAAGCGTCCCCGAGTCGTAGCAAGCTACAATGACTCTTTAAGACACAACGAGAACCGCTGTAAGTCGACCGTCAACAAACGAATCCACTAGATGTCGAACCCCAACCTAACATCATGCATTTGTTGGAAAGATTGTCCTATAAGTAACTACTTGAATTCCCACCTAAGAATTCCCGAAATATCTGGTCATGCAATCTGGTACACGGATACAAGGAGTAATGATCACACAACTCCTATACTAACCCGTCACCTGTATCACATCCGTCAACACACGACCAGAATCTCAGACCTTCATCTACTACAGACCCTCGTGATCACAACGATACAGAGTATCGCAGTACTCCCGAACAATCTGCACCAGTACTGGGGACATCGGGGTTATCTCGCCACTACTAGTATTGAAGCAATTACGAACATCCTTCGTTCTGAGATACTAAGAAATCTGAATGATAATGATGTGCTCAAGAATCCCCTGGAGCTCAACTCCCCGGAAGAAAATCAAGTCAGACAGGAGGCACCAAGACAGAACTCCATCACATCGGCATCATATAGATCTCAAAAATATCCGCGTGATCCTAAATTTTTTTTTGAGTGAGAAGAGGAGTAGAATTAATTATTACGTCAAGATTCCTCACCAGAGCATAGAAGAGGAGAAAAAAAGAATCCTACTCTCCGATATATAACTAGACTCAAAGTAGTTTTTCACTAGACTCGACTCAGCCAAGTTCGATCAATCATGGGGGCTCCTAGGTCGGTACTGCTCTGATGCCAACTTGTCACGCCCAAGATGCGACCCTATCCTCAATTTGGCACGAAGGCCTCGTCAGGGATAGAAGCGCATCTCGTCGTGTCACAAGAATGGATATCATTACAAGTACATGTACTGAAAGGAAGATATATATATATATATATATATATATATATAAAATTGGCTTACACTCGCCACAAGCTACATCAGAGTCACAACAGTACAATACATAATCATCATGAGGAAGAGTAGGGTCCGACTACGGACGAAAACAAACGAGAAAAAAAGAACGACGTCCATCCTGGCTATCCCAGGCTGTCGGCCTGGAACCCATCCTAGATCGATGAAGAAGAAGAAGAAGAAGAATCAACTCCAAATGAACAATCAACGTGCTCGCATCAAGTAACCTTTACTTGTACCTGCAACTGGTGTTGTAGTAATCTGTGAGCCACAGGGGACTCAACAATCTCATTTCCAAAGGTATCAAGACTAGCAAAGCTTAATTGGGTGAGGTAAGGTTAAGTGGTGAGGTTGCAGCAGCGGCTAAGCATATATTTGGTGGCTAAATTTACGAGTACAAGAAATAAGAGGGGGGAAGATCTACGCATAGCTAACGTGACTACTGATGATCAAATGAATGATCTTGAACACCTACCTACGTCAGACATAACCCCACCGTGTCCTCGATCGGAGAAGGAACTCACAAAAGAGACAGTCACGGTTACGCACACAGTTGGCATATTTTAATTAAGTTAACTTCAAGTTATCTAGAACCAGTGTTAAACAAAGTTTCCATGTTGCCACATAACCGCAGGCACGGCTTTCCGAAAGATTTAACCCTCGAGGGGTGCTCCAACTAGTCCGTCACAAATTACCACAAGCCGCATAGAAATCCTCGATCACGACACTCGCAATCTCGTCAGACTCCTTAGTGGAAAACCTCAACTCTGAGATTACTCAAAGCATCACCGGAATCTCGATGCACAAGATATCTCGTCAAAGGTAAAACTAATTCAACAAGGCCGCCCGGCGTGTCGACGATCCCGATAGGAGCCGCGTATCTCGTTCTCAGGACACCACGGATGAGCGACGCGTATGGTGTCCTGATAGAAATCACCCAATTTTCCCTGGGTTGGGCCCGGACAATGCTCTGTTTTGGACCAGCACCATCAGCACTGGCCCTACCTGTATTATGTAGAATTACTCCTCGGGTAGCGCTAACTCCCTATGCATTTCAATATTATTAAAAATATTATGTTGGGAAAATGTAGTACCAATGTTGGGCCTTGCGAGACCAGCTTTAATCTAAAACGAATTATCAAGGGGGTCCCCATAACAACCCCGATCATGTTAGGAGCGCTCAATTATGGAACATAACACCGGTAGCCGAAACTAAGGGGGCAAAGGTGGAACAAAACACCAGGCTAGAAAGGACAAGCCTTCCACCTTTTACCAAGTATATAGGTGCATTAAATTAAATAACATTTAATAGGGTGATATAAAAGGGAACCCATGTTATCACATGGAAGCATCTGCACCCGCAACTAGCAACGCTAACACATGGGTTAAGCAAGCGGTAACATAGCCAATCAGTGGTTTGCTAGGTTGTGAAGAGATTGAAGGTTTTCATGGCATTGTTGAGAGGCTGATATTTAACATGTGGTAGGCAACAAGACATAATCGATAGAAACGGTAAACTAGCATGGCAATGATAGTAATGGTATCTGGGGAAATGGTCATCTTGCCTGAGATCCCGCTTGGAAGAAGAATGCCTCCGTGAAGCAGACGAACCGACGTAGTCGAACGGGTCCTCACAATCCGGCACGCTGCGGAACTCTATCGAGACGAAGCAAACCAGAAACACAAATCAACGAGCTGCATATTGACGAAACTCCACGTTAATTATTTAGTTCTATCCCGATTAGATACACGACAATATTAAATGTGGTTAAACATGGCAAGAGGTGAATCGTAATTAAACTACTTATCTAGGCATTTTAAATGAGGTCGAAAATGACATATAGCACCTCCGAGACGAGCTCACATGTTAATTTACAATTCTGTCCAGATCTGAACTAACACATTTAATTGGTTGTTAAACAGCAAAACAAATAGGTTCACATGATTCGACGCGTCGTTACAAGCAATTTACACCTAGAGACCATCTCCAACGGAGCTACGGATCAAAAGATACGGACACCGCAAGATATGATGGCATGAATGCAATATGTGTGCAACGACGGTCACGAGCACTTCAAAACAAACAACCAGCAAGAGAAAAAAGAAACTACACGAGATTCTAAGCAAGTTTCATATAGGACACGATCGAATCGGAGCTACGGTTCAACAACTACGAGCAAAACAAGAAATCACTACAATCTGCCAAAATCAGCCACATAGCATTTTCTACACCCCACAACTACGAGCTACACAACTCAAATATATTCAACCAAGGCATGACACTAAAGAGGGAAATAAGCACTACAACAAACAACTAACAAGAACTAGCATGGCAGCAAGGAACACTAGGAAAAGAAGACACAAAATGGCATCTCACACATTATTTCAGACTTAGTGAAAATAACACTTCATGAAAGTGCAGTTTTCGGTCTGAAGGCATATTGACAGCAGCAAAACCATAAGCTACAAGACTCCAAATGGCATGAAAATTATCAGCATGCTAGAGAAACACAAAGTCTACAACTAACTCCATTGGACCAACCTCAAAAGAGCTACAGATCACAAGATAGAAGCAAAACAAAACAACAACAAAATATAACAGATTTCAGACTTAAAAATATTTCAGCATCTCTAAAAACAACACTATTTCTAGCAACTTGAGAGCAAGAAAACCACACCTAAACATGCATTTCTATTGCAACCAAAATTACCAGGGGCTAGACTAAACATCAAAGTACAACTCCCTAGTTGACAACTCCTACAAACGAAGCACGGAATAAATCCTACGAAATAGACAAGAGGGTAACATAGCAAAATATCGCGCGAACTAAATTACTCAAAATATAAAACTAATTGCACAGAAAAATCCCATGGATTTTCCTACCCCGAAAACATATAAAATATGTGGGGTTGCACAACAAATATAATGCCACACGTAAATGCGAGATAATAACCTATACATGGAAAAATAAACTAGCGGCAATCCCTACAAGAAAAAATACCAATGGTCGCTCTAAAAAACATGGAAAAGTGGTTCCTAGAAAATGAACATTTCTACTACGGCATACGGGCTATCCGGTCTTGCACGAAAAATAAATACGGGACGAAACCTATTGGGACAACACGTAAATCTATGCATTTGGCATGCTAAACTATGTCAAACAATTATGCAAGTTGTGGAATTGTATTTTACGCGCAAAACTACACGAAATACATATGCTACACGCCTCGTTCCGACACACGGTTAAAAAGATAAGGGCATATTAAATTACGTCTATATTCTGGAATCAAATATTCCGAAAACTCCTAAATTACTAACGGGCCTAGCAGGGGCGCAACATAGTTACAGAGAGCTGGGGGCGAGGGATAGCATAGAAAGGAGCTGCTCACCTCGGGCCTGGGGAGAGGAGGCCGCGGCTTGGGCCGGGGCGAGGCCTGGCGTCCCCGGGCCAGCTCGGGGCCCACGCGGAGGAGGCCCAGGCGGGGCGGAGCGGTTGGCCCAGCGGGAGGGAGGCGCTGGCGACCGCTCTCGTCGCGGGGGGGGGGGAGGTCCCTCTCGATACGATCTGGATCGGGGGCTGTCCCAGGCGGCGGCTGCCTCGGTACGACGGGGCAACGACGGGCAGCTGGGACGCGGCGGCGAGGCGTTGCGGGAGGCACTCGGGCGGCGCGAGCAGGCGGGGCAGGCCGAGGGGAGAGCCTGGGACTACGGGATCTGGCTGCGCGCACATCGAGGAGGAGCGGGGTGGCGGCCTGCGAGGGACTCCGGCGAGGGAGGTGCGGCGGCGCGGGCAGGATGCGACGATCTTCGGCGAGGGGCGGCGGCGGCCTCCGGCGAGGGCGCTGGGGAGCAGGGAGCTCCTCGGCCAGGGAGACATAGGGCGCTGACAGCGGCGGATGGGCCTGCCCGGGCCTGATCTGGGCTCAGCGGGCCCGGCGGTTGGTGGGAGGCTGAGGGGAGAGAGTGGGTGGCTATGTGTTGCTGTCAAAATAATAGGAGGGTCTATTTATAGACAAATGGGGGGGGGGGCTAGGTTAACCGAAATTCCGTTCCGGATCCAACCGCGTAGTCGGAATCGGATAATTCCGAACGCGGGAACGGGTAAGTGTCCGTGTAGGCTGGTTTACCAGAGACGAGAGGGAATACGGGCGGCGCGGCAACGCATTTTAAAACACCGACGGTAGACCGAGTACGGCGCCGCTACGGATGACCGTTTGGGTACCAGACGAACTCCGATTGCGACGAAATTCGACAGGCGACCTAGCTATAACTAATCACGACCGCATGCCAAGTTTCACCTCGATTAGAGAAAGTATTACGCACACTTTTAAAACAGGGTTTTGACGATGCCGCGGGCGCGTGCGTGTGCGGTCGGGCTCAGAACGGACAACGACGCGAACCGACAACTAACAACGGATGCAAGTTTTGAAAACTGGCGGCAACGGAGATGCCGATGCAATGCTGATGACGCGCATGATGCGATGATGATGCGACAAAAGAAAATAGACACACGACGAAAACGGAATAGAAGGGGAATCTTCTGGAACGTCGGTCTCGGGCTGTCACAGCCACTTACCAGCGCATGATCCAGACTTGCTTGGGGAAACAAATCAGCAAAACGGTAGAGGCATGTGTGGACGATGTGGTCCTTAAGACCACACACGTCAACCAGCTGGTGGACGACCTCACGGAGACCTTTGCCAACTTACGGGCATACGATATTCAGCTTACTCCGGATAAATGCATCTTTAGAGTCCCCTCCAACAAACTCCTCGGATTTATCGTGTCGCAAAAGAGGAAACAAAGCCAATCTCGCCAAAATACGAGCATTATCACAGCTCGCGACACCAACAGAGCTACAACATGTCCAAAAGCTGACACGCTACATGGCGGCCCTAAGCCGACTTATATCTCGTCTAGGTGAGAAGGCCCTCCTGTTGTATAGATTGCTGAAGAAAACCAAAGACTTCAAGTGGACTGATGAGGCCAGTGTGGCTCTGGAGGACATCAAGGCGATATTATCCAGCAACCCCATACTAGCAGCACCCTTCACAGGGGAGCCGATGTTGCTATACATGTCGGCCATCAATAAAGTTGTCAGCGCGATACTCGTCGTAGAATGAGAAGTTGAGGGCCAACAACTACAGATTCAAACGTCGATCTATTACATATCCGAAGTAATCACCCCATGCAAAATCAGTACCCACACTACCAAAAGATCGCCTATACAGTGTTTATGGCATCACGAAAGCTTCAACACTATTTCCAGGAGTGTGCGGTCACTGTGACTTCAGAAGTTCTGCTGAACGATATTATCAACAATAGGGATATTACTAGCCGAATAGCAAAATGGGACATCGATCTCCTGCCATTCGAGAACACCTACAAAACACGACGAGCCATCAAATCTCAGGTCCTCGCCGACTTCGTGGTTGAATGGACTGAGGCCGAACTTCCCACAGAGTACAACAATTATGCTCATTGGACCATGTATTTTGACGGGTCCAAAACTCTCGCTGGTCTGGGGGCTAGAGTGATTCTCACATCCCCTACAAGGTATAATATTCGGTACGTACTACAGATCATGTACGCCGACTCAAGCAACGCAGTGGAATACAAAGCGCTATTACACGGTCTTCGAATGGCAGTCTCAATGGGTATACAACGGCTCGAGGTACAAGAAGACTCTAATCTTGCCATACAAATAAACGACAAATTTTATGCAAAGAATCCAAATATGGCGGCTTATAGAAAGACCGTCCTCAAAAGATCAGCTTGATTTGAAGGGTTAGAGTTCCACCACGTCTCAAGAGACAACAACCAAGCAACGAACGTTCTCGCCCGCTTAGGTGCAAAGCGTGACCCCGTCCCCAGCAACATATTTCTAGAACGGTTGTTCAAGCCATTCATAGTATGGCAAGATGAGATGGTCTCCGTAGGAGCCGATGGCGAAGAGTAGGTGGTACCCCGAGCGACCGAGCATGACGATCAAGTCATCGACGGATCTTCAATTGAAGAAACGCCCTCGGCCCATGAGGCCATGGCCATAATCGCACCATGGACCGAACCTTTCTTTGCTTATCTACTTCACAATGAACTCCCAGACGACCAGACCGAGGTGCGACGTATCATCAGTCGATCAAAGGCTTACAAGGTCCACGAGGGCGAGCTATATAAGAAGAGCACCACAGGAGTACTCAAGTGGTGCATATCCGAGGAGGAGGGAAGGCAGCTTTTGGTCGAGGTACACGCCGGTATGGGCGGTCACCACGCAGCAACATGGGCCTTGGTCAGCAAGGCTTTTCGAGCTGGCTTCTTCTGATCGATAGCCCGAGAGGACGCACATGCACTCATTCAGCATTGTACGGGGTGTCAACTCTTTGCAAACCAATGTCACATGCCCCCAACAACTCTTCGGACAATTCTAATCACATGGCCTTTCGCAGTGTGGGGTCTGGATATGGTCGTCCCACTTAAAGGGGCGACCAAGAAAAAGAAATACCTCTTGATTACGGTAGGCAAGTTCACCAAATGGATTGAAGCAAAGCCGGTTAGCTCGGCCAAAGCTAAGCGAGTAATTTAATTTATCTCAAGTTTCATACACCGTTATGGTGTTCCGTGTAGCATAATAACAAACAATAGATCTAATTTCATTGCCTAGGAGGTAAAAGACTGGTGCGCAAACTTGGCCATAAAACTCGATTATGCTTCCGTATACCACCCGCGGACCAATGGACGAGTTGAAAGAGCCAACGGGCTCATTATGAGTGGTATTAAACCTCGGTTGTTCCGCTCCCTTCAAGACTCTGATTGTCAATGGGTGGATGAGCTCGACTCCGTGCTATGGGGCTTGCGCACCACCTCGAATCGTTCCAAAGGGTACACCCCCTTTTTATGGTGTATGGGGCTGAAGCAGTCCTCCCATGTGACATTATACACGAGCACCTCTGGTGCGTATGTACGAGGAAAAAGAGGCCGAGTTAGATCGACAAGACGATTTAGATGCACTGGAAGGCGAGCGCGACATAGCTCTGGCCCGATCTGCTTTCTGTCAATAGCAAGTTCGGTGCTATCAGTGCAGGGTAGTTCGGCAAAGGCATATAACATGGGAGAACTCGTCTTATGCCTCCCCGAGAAGAAGAAGCATAAAATTCACCCAAAGTGGGAGGGCCCTTTTATAATTGATAAAATCTTAACACGGGGAGCTTATCGCGTGCGCAACTCCGAAGACAACCGCCTCGAGCCGAACCCGCGAAATGCAGCTCGCCTTTGGTGTTTATACGGCTAGACCACTGTCATCGTCCTTTTTTCGTCACTTCCTTTTCCCCGTTTCTCCCACATTCTTTATCTTTCCTCTGTAGGGCTCATTAGTTATTCTTGGGGCATGTTCGACTTAACCAAACATCCTCGGGTATTTAACAAAGTATCTGTGTTAAACGGAATGATCAAGTAGTACCTGGGGGCTTACTAAAGGAGTTGTTCAATATATTTGTCATACCTACTTGTTCATGTATACATCTTGACTTAAAGCATCGACTCTTCCCATTTTATGCATCAATTGGACTTAAGATTTTAGCAATGCTGGGTTGTCTCACTCATGTGCTTACTCTCTACATTCCCGACATATTCGGCTAGAGGGTAAAGGGAGCATCGCTGCGATTGTTACAACCGGTTCATCCGGATACGTACCTCAGACGGGTAAAGCCAAAAGCTAGCGCTTCTTGAGATACAACTTTATCACCTAGGATGATGCCCATCTACTCGGCAAATTCGCATCATAAAACTGTTGGCCGTGTTACGCGGAGAAACAACCATACTGACTACAAACCATGTAGCAACCCAGAAAAAGGAACTTATTTTTCCGGAAGATGTTTCTTATGCCTCGTCGTAATATAACATAATCCACCTGTATAATTTTTGTGTCCTAGTACCACATGGACGGATTGCCTAGTTATTGGAAATTAATTCCTACCTTTGTAGGATAGAAAGTACGAAACATTGCCGAGTTGATAACACGGGAGGTAGAAGCCGATGGCCTGTTAAAGACATAATTTTCAAAATATGGAGGGAAGTGCCTTAACACACAAATATCATCACATATGATCACACGCTTGGCTATTGGTCTAGTTGATCTATTATAACATCTAACGTGCAGTCCTCCTGCGACAGGCGTGCAGCAGGATTATTTGGTCATACACCATATGTAGAGGAATCTCCTTCCCATCTCGCCTTGCTATCCCAATTCGGGCCATGTGCTCAGGATCTAGACGAGTAAAGAGGTTATTCACCATAGCCCACGCCTCCCAAGCTCCTTCTCGGTGGGCCAAGGTATTCCACAATTCAAATCGACTTCGGGCTCCTTTAAATTTCTCGGCAGGCTCGGCCATCCCTTGTGGAGGGTTTTGGTTCAGCCATAAAGCTCGGACCATACTCCGCATAGTCTTCCGAGTCAGCTCATGCACAATGGACAATTGATTTAATATCCCCCCCAAAGGAAGTGGCCTCCTCTCCAGGACGCCCAGCCATGAGACCTAATCCAAAGGAACTGCACATTTTCATGATCAACACAATAAAACTTGGAGAAGTTACAGGTCAGAGCTTTACTTATAGTCCGCTTTTCAATTTCTGGTTCTCTTCTCGAATTTACACCAATTGAGTTTTCAAACTCTCAACTTCCCGGGCTTGTTTTTTATTCTCTTCCTTGAGTTTGTTGTTTTCCTCGCGGCATTGCTTCAATACGCGCTGACCAGCCTCAAGTTGCGATTCGACATATCGCTGAGACACTCGGGAGTCTTCGAGATCTTTTTGCATTTGGCCTATTGATTCACGTGCTATAGCAATTATTTTGTCTATTAAAAGATATTTTACAGAAATTTAGCATATCACAAATTAACTCCCTTACCATGTGATGGGGAACGTTGCATGGGAAACAAAAATTTTCCTATGCACAAGCAATACCTATCCATGGTGACCATCATCTACGAGAGGGGAGAGTGAATCTACATACCCTTGTAGATTGCTAAGAGGAAGCATATATAGCGTGGTTGATGTAGTGGAACATCTTTGCGATCCAAATCGCAGCCCGTCCCGTGATCATCACGATCCGTCCCGCAATCCCATCACGATCCATCCCGGTCTAGTGCCTAACGGACGACACCTCCGCGTTCAGCACACGTATAGCTCAATGAGGATCTCCGCCTTATTGATACAACAAAAGAGACGGGAAAGTAGATGAGTTATCCATCAACGTGACGGCGCGCCGGTGGTGATGGTGGTGATCTATTCTTGTAGGGCTTTGCCTAAGCACCGCAGAAATCCGATCTAGAGGAAGAACTACAAACAAGAGGAGAGGGTAGCACGTGGCTGAGATTGTGTCTCAAAAAACTCTCAAACCTCTAGTATATATAGGAGGAAGGAGGGGGTAGCCTTGAGCACCAAGGGAAACCCCCTTGGGCTCGGCTGAACTAGGAGAGGAGGAGTCCTCCTCCAATCCTACTTGGAGTAGGACTCCTCCCCAAGTTGTCAACCTCTTTTGGTTTTTACACTTTTTACCTCATGGGATTTCTTTGGTTGACTAGTCAGACCATCAAGGGTTGTTGCGCCACCATCAAGTACACGTGGCCCTCTTGGGGAGTGGTGCGCCCACGTGGTGGACCCCCGGTACCCATTCGTCACTCCTAGTACACTGCGGGCAATGCCCGAAATCCTTCCGGAATCCAAATACCAACTTCCTATATATCAATCTTCGTTTACGAACCATTCCGGAAACCCTCGTGACGTCCGGGATCTCATCCGGGACTCCAAAAAAAACTTCGGTCACCAGCACCTATAACTCAACTATACCGTAACATCAGCGAACCTTAAGTGTGCAAACCCTGCGGGTTCGAGAACTATGCAGACATGACCTGAGACACTCGTCGGTCAATATCCAATAGCGGGACGTGGATGTCCATATTGGATCCTACATATTCTGTGAAGATCTTCATATAATCCCATATACCATTCCGTTTGTCCTTCGGTATGTTACTTGCCCGAGATTCGATCGTCGGTATCTCCATACCTATTTCAATCTCGTTACCGACAAGTCTCTTTACTCATTCCATAATACAAGGTCACATAACTAACTCCTTAGTCACATTGCTTGCAAGGCTTGTTGTGATGTTGTATTACCGAGTGGGCCCCGAGATACCTCTCCATCACACGAAGTGACAAATCCCAGTCTTGATACATTGCCAACCCAACAAACACCTTTGGAGATACCTGTAGAGCACCTTTATAGTCACCCAGTAATGTTGCGACGTTTGATACACACAAGGTATTCCTCTGGTGTCTGGGAGTTGCATGATCTCATGGTCATAGGAATAGATACATTGACATGCACAAAACAGTAGCAATAAACTGACACGATCATATGCTACGTTTATAGTTTGGGTCTTGTCCATCATATCATTCTCCTAATAATGTGATCCTGTTATCAAGTGACAACACTTGCCTATGGCCAGGAAACCTTGACCATCTTTGATCAACGATCTAGTCAACTAGAGGCTCACTAGGGACAGTGTGTTGTTTATGTATCCACACATGTATTTGAGTTTCCAATCAATACAATTCTAGCATGGATAATAAACGATTATCATGAACAAGTAAATATAATAATAACCAATTTATTATTGCCTCTAGGGCATATTTACAATAGTCTCCCATTTGCACTAGAGTCAATGATCAAGTTCACATCACTGTGTGATTGTAATGAATCTAACACCCATACAGTTCTGGGTTCGATCATGTCTTGTTTGTGAGAGAGGTTTTTAGTCAACGGATCTGAACCTTTCAGATCCGTGTGTGCCTTACAAATCTCTATGTCGTCCTATAGATGTTGCAACTATGCGCCATTTGGAACTATTCCAAATAACTGCTCCACTATACGAATCCGGTTTACTACTCAGAGTCCTTCGGATTATTGTTAAAGCTTGCATCAACGTAACTCTTTACGACGAACTCTTTAATCACCTCCATAATCGAGAAAATTCATTAGTCCACTAGTTACTAAGGATAACTTTTGACCCTGTCAAGTAATCCATTCCTGGATCACTTTTGTACCCCTTGAGAGATTCATGGCAAGGCACACATCAGGTGCGGTACACAACATAACATACTATAGAGCCTACGGCTAATGCATAGGGGACGACCTTCGTCCTTTCTCTTTCTTCTGCCATGGTCGAGCTTTGAGTCTTACTCAAATTCACACCCTACAACACATCCAAGAACTCCTTCTTAGCCGATTGATGACCCACAAGTGTAGGGGATCTATCGTAGCCTTTTCGACAGGTAGGAGTGTCGAACCCAACGAGGAGCAGAAGGTATTGACAAGTGATCTTGAGCAAGGAATAACTGCAAGTACTGAAAGATAACTTTTTATGGGGTTTCTAGTATAAGCAACATGGAAATAAATGCAAGTAAAATAAATGGTGCCTAGGTGCAGCAAGTGGCCCAATCCTTTTAAACAAAAAGGATAAGCTGAGGGACTAAATTTAAAAAGACTAAGGCGTTCCCGCGGACACGCGGGAGAGGTAGTCAAGTGCTTTCGCCATATTCTGTGTAGTAATATGTTTTGTATTGGTAAGTGTTATGTGGGTGGATCTTAACTAGTGCACCGTCTAGGCTAAGACAAGTACACATATGATTAATCCCTCTTGCAAGCATCCGAAAATACAAGAGAGAAATTAAGGAAGCCTAACCATAGCAATAAGCTTTAGGATCCAATACTCCCTCATGCAAAAGTATGCGAACTGGGGTTCAGGTTTCTGTCACTCCGGCAACCCACCATAAGCATTCTTTATACACGATGCATCCCCTAGGTCCTTAAAAAGGCGAAGTGTTATGTAGTCGACGTTCACATAACACCACTAGAAGAATAACACCATAACTTAATATCAATCAACACATATTACGTCAACATCATATGACTATTAGCATCTAGACTTTTCCCACGTCCGCAAGAACTAATGGAACTACTCACAAGAGATAAAAGAGATAATGATCATAGGTGATAAAAACATGATTAACAATCTGGTCATAACAATAATTCTCCAACAAAACTCAATAGCATTCACCACAAAAGAGTAATCAACACCGGTAGAGTAGAGGGGATGAATAGTGCAAGGTACGACTCTGATTGCAATGGTGAAGTAGATGGGATGAAGGTGGAGATGGAGCTGGTGTTGGTGATGATGGTGATGATGATCTCGATGATAACCGTGATGATGGTGATGATGATGAGGACGATCTCCCCTTCCAGGAGGAGTTCTCCCCGGCGAAATCTCCCTGCCGGAAAGGTCTTTTCTTCTTTGTAGGTTTCCGTCGCGGAGCAGCGGCGGAATCGCGAAAACTCTTCTGTCCTCGTCACTTTTAGGTCAAGAGGAACATATAGGCCAAAGGAGAGAACCGGAGCCGGGGCCCACCACCCAGGCGGCCTCCTAGCGCGACCTAGGGGGGCGCCAGCAGGTCGCCTGGGTGACCTGTGCCCCCCCCCTCCGACCCTTCTTTGGCGTGTCTTCGTGTCACAACCCTAGATCTAGACTTGTTTGTCATTGCATTTCATGCATGCATTTCAATTTTTTTTCTTTTGAAAATGAAATGAGGAGTGATGAAGCCTCATCATTTAATTTTTTGTCAAACAAGCAACATAAAAATTGCTTCAAATTGATACAAGGAAATGTTCCTGATTTTCCAATAAAATATTGGACTGAGATAAAAATGTCAACCAATATTTTTGGATCACAGAATCATTTCATATTGGGCATTTGAATTAATTCAACCCTATTTGCATTGGATTTATAAATGCTATAAATAATTTTATAGATCCAATAATTTTGGAAATTGGTGAGTGGTTCTGAATATATTAAAAGAGGCCACATATAAATTTTCAGAATTCTATTAAGTGATTTGGTATTTTAAACAAATCAAAACAAACCACAGAAAATAGAAAGAAAGCAAACCTACACCTACCTGGCCTTGTACCCGGCCCACTAGGTAGCCCAACCCATCCAGCGCACAACCTTCTTCAACCTTCCGCCAGAAGGCGAGGTAGCTGCGTGGAGCACACACGGCCGAGCCGTGCCACCTCCTGCTTGCCACATACGAGGTGCCCCCGAGCCTATCTTCATGCCCTGGAGATGCCCCACAACCTCCTCTCGCTTATCCCTTGCTCTCTTCTCGCCCTCGACCTCTCCCTCTTTCGATCTCTATGATCACCGAGACCCACCGGAGAGCGCCGCCGTTGCAGCCGTGCCCATCGTCGCCCCCTCGCCATATTTCCTTGTCTAGAAGATCTATCGTGCACCCCCTCATCTCCCTGCCCAAGGAATCAAGCCCATAAGCCTTCCATCGCCGTCATCATCGTTGTTCTCATCGCCGGCCGCCGAACCTCCCTGGCGTCGATTCGCAGCAACCGAAGCTTCCCCGGCCTTTACGTATGCGCCAATCGAACCGCTATGAGCTCCTGCTCGAATCCCCCTAACCCCATGGCATGTCCCTCGCCATAGCCGTCGCCCCCTTGTTGACCGTAGCGCGCTGCCGCTAGGCCCGCCGCCGGCGTACTTCCGGTGCCCCTTCGGCCACCCATCTGCCACCAAAAGAAGCAACGCACCCCCAAGAACCCATTCCACCCATCCGTGCCTTGAATGGACACCGATGTCGCAATTCCGGCGAGTATCCGTCGCTCTGTTGGTCGCCGGCGTCAACCTCGCCGGCCTGAGCCACCGCCATGTGGGCCCAGCCGGTCAGGGATTAGGTTAAGCCTAATTACTAGTTAGTTAACCCCCTTCAGACACTAATAGTGGGCCCCAACGCCTCTAAATTAGGAATTAAAGTTAAATTGAACTTTGTTAAGTAGATGTGACATTGACATGTGGACCCCACACGTCAGATTTGACTTTGACCAGGTCAGTTGACCTGCTGAGGTCATGCTGATGTAGTGATGATGCAATAAAACCTTTCTGGATTAAATCAATTCAGAAAATTCCAGAAAATAACTGAAACTTCAAAAATTCATAGAAAATAAAATATAACTCCAAATGAAACAAATAATATATGAAGAATTATCAGAAAATGCAAGGAATCTAATGGCATCATTTTCATGCATGTTAGAACAACCTTTGTCCTCTGTTTTGGACAAATCAAATAAATGCCATTTAAATAATCATATATGGAGTTTGAATTTGAACCTTTGGTTCAAACTAACTTCATTTAATCCTTATGCTAGATGCATTAGCTCAATCATTAAAATTTTACCGTATCATGATCATGCACCATAATGTTGCATTTCCGTGAAGCAAATATTATTCTTTTTGTGTTTGCCGGTGTTGTTCCCTCTCGGTAGACGATGGTTTCAATGATGTGATTGTTGACATTTATGAAGACTCATTGCTATATTCAGAACTGTCACGCAAGCCAAACCCCCTTGAGCATTCTGATAAAATCCTACTCTCTCGCTCCTGCTCTCTTGTACTGCATTAGGACAACAACGATTCAACTATTATTTATTCTCGGTAGTTGAACCCATTCCTCCGCATGACCTGATTTTGCCATAGTAAATAGTTGAAACAAATTAGAATGAGTAGCAACTTATTGAGACTTGATGTGCTACTCATCCATGATTGCTTCCTGTGCCTGCTATGCTTAGAGTTGCATCGCGTCTAATCCATGTCGACGATTAATCGGAATGGTTGTGTTCATGTCCGACAGTGTGAGAGTAAAGGTGTGAATCCGATTTGGTAAAGGTAGCGATGAGAGGCCATGTAGGAGCACATGGTGGGTTTTCTCATTGGGACCATCCTTAAGAACCGAGTTATGTGTATGTTATCCAAGATTAGATACTACCATGCATTGGGCCCGAAACCAATGGACCCTCTCGGCTTATTAATCGCCTAGATCTTTGTCGAGGAGTTGCAACTAGTTTCTGGTGTTTGTAGGAAAAGTGTTGGCGGCCGTGTTTACCTCTGCCCGACGGGGTAGGCTTCAGTGCGGTAGATACATAGTGGCACGGTGTACCAAGTGGCACCCGGATGGTGGGCTTGGAACCTTGCACACATCATTTGAGGCCGTAGATGAAACTTCGGCCGGACTTCCTTGCGGGTTCAGTCTTAAATAGGCGACAAACCCGGACTAGGGTCTTGTGTGGTTAACGGTCATGGCCGACACCCACGCCAGTGCTTCCGATTGAAGGTTGCCGAGATGCATGATGTGCATATGGTGATAAGTGGTGAGAGCGTGTGTGAAGAAGTATACCCCCGCAAGGTGAATTAATCTGTTCGAATAGCCGCGTCCTCGGATATGGACTCCTTGGAAACGTTATGTGGTACATAGAGAACTTGGAATGTATACTCTAAAATATGCAAGATAAGTGTGAGTGCTATGGATGGCCTTCTCGTAGGGAGACAAGAGTGGATCCATAGTGGTGTATTCATTGGTGAATATGTGGACTCGTGTGCGATATTCCACCTCAAAGAAAGTAATTGTAGTCGTAGTATAGGTTAGCCAAGAGTCAAAGTTGGCTTGTGCTACGGCAACCAAAGTTCTTCCCGGGCAGTGGTGCCAGAGATCCTTCTGTCGTCTCTTGGGCTTGCGTTGGTTCTTCCCTTGAAGAGGAAAGGGTGATGCAGCACATGAGCAGTAAGTATTTCCCTCAGTTTGAGAACCAAGGTATCAATCCAGTAGGAGAATCTCGTCAAGTCCAGAGTACCTGCGCAAGCACAAAAGAGCTTGCACCCAACGATATAAAGGGGTTGTCAATCCCTTCAAGATTATTTGCAAAGTGAGATCTCAAGGCGGAAAGTGCAACGAAGTAAAAAGTGTAAGGCTGAAAATATGGTGTGGAGTAGACCCTGGGGGCCATAGTGTTCACTAGAGGTTTCTCTCAAAATAGCAAGTATTACGGTGGGTGAACAAATTACTATCGAGCAATTGATAGAACCGCACAAAGTCATGACGATATCTAAGGCAATGATCATACATATAACCATCACGTCCGAGACAAGTAGACCGATACTTTCTGCATCTACTACTATTACTCCACACATCGACCACTATCCAGCATGCATCTAGTGTATTGAGTTCATGACGAACAGAGTAACGCCTTGAGCGAGATGACATGATGTAGAGGGATAATCTCAAACCAATGATGAAACCCCCATATTTTTACCCTTGATGGCAACAACACGATACGTGCCTCGCTACCCCTTCTGTCAGTGGGTGAGGTCACCGCACGGTATGAGCCCAAAACCAAGCACTTCTCCCATTGCAAGAATCATAGATTTAGTTGGCCAGACAAAACCCACAACTTGAAGAGAATTACAAGGATATGAAATCATGCATAAGAGAGATCAGAACAAACTCAAATAAGATTCATAGATATTCTGATCATAAATCGACAATTCTTCGGATCTCAATAAACACACCGCAAAAGAAGATTACATCGGATAGATCTCCATGAAGATCATGGAGAACTTAGTATTGAAGATCCAAGAGAGAGAAGAATCCATCTAGTTACAAGCTATGGACCCGTAGGTTTATGGTGAACTACTCACACATCATCGGAGAGGTCATGGTGTTGATGAAGAAGACCTTCGCGTCCGAATCCCCCTCCGGCAGGGCACCAGAATGTGCCCCAGATGGGATCTTGCGGAAACAGAAGCTTGCGGCGGCGGAAAAGTACTTTCAATGATCTCCTGATTTTTTTGGGATTTTTAGGGAATATATAGGTGCAAAACCTAGGGCAAAGGGGTCTCAGGGAGCCCACAAGCCAGGGGGCCGCGGCCTCCCCCTGGCCTTGCCATGAGGGCTTGTGGGGTCCCTGGTGGGCCCCTGCCCTAATTCTCGAGCTGTCCGATCTTTTCTGTTCCGGAAAAAATCTTTTTGGCAGTTTCATTCCGTTTGGACTCCGTTCAAAATCCTCCTCTGAAAGGGGTGAAAACATGAAAAAAAACAAGAACTGGCACTTGGCACTGAGTTAATAAGTTAGTCCAAAAATCTATATAAAAGGCATGCAAAACATTCAAAGTTTGACAAGATAATAGCATGAAACCATCAAAAATTATAGATACGTTGGAGACGTATCAAGCATCCCCAAGCTTAACTCCTGCTCGTCCTCGAGTAGGGAAGTGATAAAGAATGGATTTTTGATGTGGAATGCTACCTAGCATAGTTGTCCTTTGCAACTTCTTTCACGCGACATGAATGTTCAGATCCGTCTGATTCAAAACAATAGTTTGCTATTGACATGAAAACAATAATACTTCAAGTAAACTAGCAGAGTAATCATGAACTTTCAAAATAACAAGGCCAAGGAAAGTTATCCCTACAAAATCATATAGTCTGGCTATGCTCCATCATCCTCACACAACTAATGTAAATCATGCACAACCCCGGTATTGGCCAAGTAATTGTTTTCGCACTCTTACTTTCTCAAACTTTTTATAACTATCACGCAATACATCAGCGCGAGCCATGGATATAGCACTATAAGTGGAATAGAGTGTGGTGGTGGTTGTGAGACAAAAAAGGAGGAGATGGTCACATTGACTCGGCGTATCAAAAGGCTATGGAGATGCCCATTAATAGATATCAATGTGAATGAGTAGGGATTGCCATACAAGAGATGCACTAGAGCTATAAGTATGTGAAATCTCAAAAGGAGAACTTGTGGGTGTGCATCCAAATTGCTTGCTCACGAAGACCTAGGGCAATTTTGAGGAAGCCCATCATTGGAATATACAAGCCAAGTTATATAATGAAAATTCCCACTAGCATATGGTAGTGACAAAGCAAGAAGCTCTCAATCATGAAGGACATGGTGCTATTATGAAGCACACGTGTGGAAAAAGATAGTAGCATTGTCCCTTCTCTCTTTTTCTCTTTTTTTATTTGGGCACTTGGGCCTCTTTTTTCTCTTTTCTCTTTTTTTTATTTGGGCTCTTTGGCCTCTCTTTTTTCTCACATGGGACAATGCTATAATAATGATGATCATCACACTTTTATTTACTCACAGCTCAAAGCTTAGAATGATGATGACTCTATAGGAAATGCCTCCGGTAGTGTACCGGGATGTGCAACGATCTTGCATGGCGTATGACGTTGAAACATCTCGCTAGCTATCTTACGATCATGCAATGGAATATAAGAGTGATGGCACAAGTAATGAGACGGAATGGTGGGAGTTTCATGGAAATATATCTCGGAATGGCTATGAAAATGCCATAGTAGGTAGGTATGGTGGCTGTTTTGAGGAAGGCATATGATAGGTTTGTGCACCGGCGAGAATTGCGCGACACTAGAGAGGCTAGCAATGGTGGAAGGTGAAAGTGCATCTATACCATGGACTCACATTAGTCATGAAGAACTCAGATACTTGTTGCGAAAGTTTTTATTAGTAATCGAAACAAAGTGCTAAACGCATACTCCTAGGGGAAGGGTTGGTAGGTCTTAACCATCGCGCGATCCCGACCTCAACACAAAGGATGACAATCAATAGATCAATTATGCTCCGACTTCCTAACATAGCGGTTCACCATACGTGCATGCTACGGGAATCACTAACTTCAACACAAGTATTTCTAGATTCACAACACCCTACTAACATAACTCTTAATATTACCGAATCCACGTCTCAAAACTAATTGAGAAGAATCAAGACTTCTCTTTCTACTCAATGCACATGAAGATGGAGGTTTTTGTATCCTCTTTGGGTACCTATCACATTTGGGACTACTTTCATAGCATAAGCCAACTACCAAGTAACGCACCGCCGTGCTCTAAAAGATATAAGTGAAGCATATAGAGCAAAAGTATCTAGCTCAAAAGATATAAGTGAAGCACTATGAGCATTCTAGCAAAAATCACGATGGGTGCATGTCTCTCTCTCTCAAAAAGGTGTGCAGCAAGGATGATTGTGACACAACAAAAAGAAAAAACTCCTATGATACAAGACGCTCCAAGCAAAACACATATCATGTGGTGAATAAAAATATAGCTCCAAGTAATGTTACCGATGGATTGAAGACGAAAGAGGGGATGCCTTCCCGGGGCATCCCCAAGCTTAGGCTTTTTGGTGTCCTTGAATTTGGCTTGGGATGCCTTGGGCATCCCCAAGCTTGAGCTCTTTCCACTCCCTATCTCTTTGTCCATGAGAACATCACCCAAAACTTGAAAACTTCACAACACAAAACTTAAACAGAAACTCGTGATAACATTAGTACAAGAAAACAAACTACCACCTATTTTGGTACTGCAGAAAACTTGAATTATATCTATATTGGTGTTGGGCCACTGTATTCTCACTTTTCCATGGCTAATACCCCCCGATACTAACCATAGTTTCATCAAAACAAGCAACCAACTCAACAAAAACAGAATCTGCCAAAAACAGACCAGTATGTAGAAATCTGTACACTTTGTATACTTCTGGTACCTCAAAAATCTGAACAATTACGACTGCGTGGGAAAAAGGCATAACAAACAGCATCAAAAAGAATAAACTCAAAATATCTTTCTGAATAAAAATTAAAAATCATCTCGTGAGCGAAAAGTTTCTGTCTTTTTCCATAAGGATCAAACAACCATTACCAAGACTAGTCATAAAGGTTTTGCTTGGCTCAAACACAAAAAGAAACAAAAAAACACAATCATAACAGAATTATGATGGTGTGGACGCAACAAAATAGAAAGAAAAAAGATAAATTCATTGGGTTGCCTCCCAACAAGCGCTATTGTTTAACGCCCTTAGCTAGGCATATAAGCGATAGAATCACGTATCGTCGTCTTTGGTGCTCAAACCATAAGTGGCCCTCATCATGGATTCATAAGGCAATCTTATTTTCTTTCTAGGAAAGTGTTCCATGCCCTTCCTTAAAGGAAATTGAAATCTAATATCCCCTTCCTTCGTATCGATGATAACCCCGATAGTCCTTAGGAAAGGTCTACCAAGAATAATAGGGCATGTAGGATTGCAATCAATGTCAAGCACAATGAAATCCACGGGTACATAGTTCCTATTTGCAATAATAAGAACATCATTGATCCTTCCCATGGGTTTTTTGACAGTAGAATCAGCAAGATGCAAATTAAGAGAACACTCTTCAATCTCATTAAAACCCAGAACATCACATAAAGACTTTGGAATCGCGGAAACACTAGCACCCAAATCACACAAAGCATTGCATTCATAGTTTTTGATTTTGATTTTGATAGCAGGTTCCCACTCATCATGAAGCTTTCTAGGGATAGAGACTTCCAATTCAAGTTTCTCTTCAAGAGATTTTATCATAGCTTCGACGATATGATCGGTAAAGGCCTTGTTTTGGCTATAAGCGTGTGGATTGTTTAACATGGATTGCATCAAGGAAATGCATTCAATCAAGGAGCAACTATCATAATTGAATTCCTTGAAATCCATAGTAGTAATTTCATTACTACTCAGACTTTTAATATCTTCTACTCCACTTTCAATGCTTTTAACATCAAGATAGATGGACTCCGAATCATTGGGGCACTTTTCAACCAAAGTGGATTCATATCCAGCCCCATAATCATTAGGTTTGACACAAGAAAACAAAGATTCAATGGGAGTCACACCAAGCACTTTAAGATCTTCGTGATTCTCATCACGAGTTTCAGGTTTAGCAGCCATTTTATTGACTAAAGTAGCCTGCTTATCAGAAATCTGGCCTACCAACTTTTCAAGACGAGCAAACTGAGAATTTAGCGCAAGGAATTCTTTGGCCATATCATCAACTTCTCTACTCATAAAAGCCAGAAAAGAATTTTTCTCCTTCAGCTCTCTACGGAAGTAACTATTGTATTCAAACTGTGTATACATGAAGCCTTTAACACTAGTTTCAATCTCTTCTAACTTCGCATAGTTAGCATCAAAATCCCTTGGTTGGGCCATTCGGGTTTTAGCAGGCAGGCAAGCGAGGAAAGAGCAAGCGAGAAAAAGGCGAACGAAAAGGCAAACAAAAAAGGCAAATTGGTGAAGTGGGGGAGAGGAAAACGAGAGGCAACTGGCAAACAAAGTAAATGCAAGAGATGAGTTTGCGACACTTACTTGGATGAGTTCTTGACTTGATCCTCACCGGCAACGACGCCAGAAATTCTTCTACTACGGCAACAAAAGTTCTTCCTCGGCAGTGGTGCCAGAGATCCTTCTGTCGTCTCTTGGGCTTGCGTTGGTTCTTCCCTTGAAGAGGAAAGGGTGATGCAGCACAAGAGCAGTAAGTATTTCCCTCAGTTTGAGAACCAAGGTATCAATCCAGTAGGAGAATCTAATCAAGTCCAGAGTACCCGCGCAAACACAAAAGAGCTTGCACCCAACGCTATAAAGGGGTTGTCAATCTATCACGCCCAAGATGCGACCCTTTCCTCAATTTGGATCGGGGGCCTCGTCAGGGATAGAAGCGCATCTCATCCTGTCGCAAGAATGGATATCGTTACAAGTACATGTACTGAAAAGAAGATATATGTATATATAGAATTGGCTTACACTCGCCACAAGCTACATCAGAGTCACAACAGTACATTACATTATCATCAAGAGTAAGAGTAGGGTCCGACTACGGACGAAAACAAACGATAAAATAAGAACGAACTCCATCCTTGAACCCATCCTAGATCGATGAAGAAGAAGAAGAAGCAACTCCAAATGAAAAATCAACGCGCTCGCGTCAAATAACCTTTACCTGTACCTGCAACTGGTGTTGTAGTAATCTGTGAGCCACAGGGGAATTAGCAATCTCATTTCCAAAGGTATCAAGACTAGCAAAGCTTGATGGGTGAGGCAAGAATAAGTGGTGAGGTTGCAGCAGTGGCTAAGCATATTTATATGGTGGCTAACTTACGAGTACAAGAGATAAGAGAGGGAAGATCTACGCATAACAGACGTGAACTACTGATGATCAAATGAATGATCCTGAACACCTACCTACGTCAGACATAACCCCACCGTGTCCTCGATCGGAGAAGAAACTCACGAAAGAGACAGTCACGGTTACGCACACAGTTGGCATATTTTAATAAGTTAACTTCAAGTTATCTACATCTAGTGTTAAACAAAGTTTCCACGTTGCCACGTAACCGCAGGCACGGATTTCCGAAAAGATTTAACCCTGCAGGGGTGCTCCAATTAGTCCATCACAAATTACCACAAGCCGCATAGAAATCCTCAATCACGAAGCTCGCGATCTCGTCGGATTCCCTAGTGGAAAACCTTAACTCTGAGATTACTCAAAGCATCACCGGAATCCCGATGCACAAGATATTCCGTCAAAGGTAAAACTAATCCAGCAAGGATGCCCGACGTGTCGACGATCCCGATAGGAGTTGCGTACCTCATTCTGAGGACACGACGGATAAGCGACGCGTACGGTGGCCTAATGGAAATCACCCAAGTTGCTCTGGGTTGGACCCTGCTAGCAGTCCCCGGCAACGGCACTAGAAGAATGCTATTGACGTGTTCCTGACTTGATGCCTCCCCGGCAACGGAGTCAGAACTGCTCCCAGTTGCTCAACTTTAGCAATTGTCTTGCAATGGCCCACCAGTGCGTGGGTTCACGACAATTTTCGAGGGTAGAGTATTCAACCCAAATTTGTTGGTTCGCCGGTCAAGAAGTGAGAGGATACTCTCAAGTATTAGCAGTTGAATGTGTCAGATTCAACCACACCTGAAAGATTAGTATCTGCAAGCAAAGTATTAGAAGCAAAGTAGTCTGATAACAACGGTGTCAGAAACGATCTGTTGACGGCAGACTATTCCTAACGATTGTATCAATGGCGCCAGAAGTTTCCCGTAGACGGGAAATATTCTTTCCCGTCAACGTCGTGCTGACAAGTATTGTAGCAGGTAGCAGCAGTGTAACGAGTAACAACAGTGTAACGAGTAGCAGCAGTGGCAAGGAACAGCAGTAGTGACAGCAGTAGCAAGTAGCAACAGTAGTAACAGCAGCAGAGCAAAACAAGTAACGGCAGCAGAGCAAAACAAGTAACAGCAACAGTGGGAAAAACTCGTAGGCAATAGGTCGGTGATTTGTTTGGATGATACTCATCATGCAACAGTTATAACACGGAGAGATATGTGGCTAGCTCCCGTTCGTCAATGCGATTTAGGCATGCATTCCATGTGTCGTCATACGTGCTTAGGGAAAATAACTTGCATGACATCTATTGTCCATCCCTCCCGTGGCAGCGGGGTCCAAAAGGAAACTACGGGATATTAAGGTTCTCCTTTTAATAAAGAACCGGACCAACGCATTAGCACTTGGTGAACACATGAACTCCTCAAACTATGGTCATCATCGGGAGTGGTTCCCGTTATTGTCACTCCGGGGTTGCCGGGTCATAACACATAGTAGGTAACTACAACTCGCAAGATCGGATCTAAAACACACATATATTGGTGACAACATAATAATTTCACATCTGAAATCATGGCACTCGGGCCCTAGTGACAAGCATTAAGCATGGCAAAGTAGTAGCAACATCAATCTCAGAACATAGTGGATACTAGGGATCAATCCCCGTCAAAACTAACTCGATTACATGATAGATCTCATCCTACTCATCACCGCCCAGTGAGCCTACGAATAGATTACTCACGAACGATGAAGAGCTTCATGGAATTGGAGAGGGAAGAAGGTTGATGATGACGATGGCAACGATTTCTCCTCTCTGGAGCCCAAAACGGACTCGAGATTTGCCCTCCATATGAAGAACAGGATGTGGCGGCGCCTCCGTATCTCAAACGCGACGAAATCTTCTCTCTTGATTTTTTCTGGGACGAAAGTGAATTTATAGAGCTGAGCTTGGCGGCGGCAGAGCCACGTGGGCCCCACAAGCTTGTTAGCCCCCACGAGGGGGGTGGCGGCTACAGGGCTTGTGGCCCACTGGCCCATCCCCTCCGGTGGATCTTTGCACATGTATTTTTCATATTTTCCAGAAATATTCTCAGTAAATTTTCAGGACGTTCCGAGAACTTTCATTTCTGCACAAAAACAACACCAAGGCAATTCTGCTGAAAACAACATTAGTCCAGGTTAGTTCCATTCAAATCATGCAAATTAGAGTCCAAAACAAGGGCAAAAGAGTTTGGAAAAGTAGATACGATGGAGACGTATCAACTCACCCAAGCTTAAAACCTTGCTTGTCCTCAAGCAACTCAGTTGACAAACTAAAAGAGAAAGAAAAACTTTGAAAAACTCTGTTTGATCTTGTTGTTGCAACTATGTCTAACTCATAACTAGAATTTCATCAAGATCACAAGTTAACCACATAGGCAAGTGACACAAAGGTCTCACGGTAAACTAATATCAATGGCATAATCAGCTAACGAGCAAATAATAATGAGTTTCAAATACCAACAATTCAATCAAAACAAGCATGAAGCATTATGAATAGGTGGTATCTCGCTAGCTCTTTCTGAGACCACAAAACATAAATGCAGAGCACTTTCAATGATCAAGGGCTGACTAAACATTGTAATTCATAGCAACGAAGATCCAACCATAGTTATACTCAATATCAATCAAAAGCAAATCATAAAAATGACAGAGGTGCTCTCTAATTGGTGCTTATATAAGAAGAGGATGACTCAACAGGAAAATAAATAGACAGGTCCTTCGCAGAGGGAAGCATTGATTTGCATAGGTGCCAGAGCTCAAGCTTTGAAAACAGAGATAATAATTTTGGGTGGCATGCTTTCATTGTCAACGCAATGATAAAAGAGTTCTCAAGATCTTCCACGCTACTCATGCTATAGGTGGTTCCCAAACAGAAAAGTAAAGTTTTAACTCCCCCACCACCAATCAATCACACTCCACGGCTAACCGAATCCTCGGGTACCGTCCATACTAACATCAATCCGGGGGGAGTCTTGTTTTACAGTTATGTTTTCGACTTAAGCGTGGAACAGGGCATTCCAATACCGGCCCCTTTCTTGTGAATGATAGTGAATAAACACATGTCGAGGATAACACGCCTAACATGGAAGATACCAATAACCCCCTGTCACCACATGAGCGGTTCAGGCATGCAAAACAGATTATTTGTTGAAGGTTTAGAGAATGGCACATGCAAATTTACTTGGAACGGCAGGTAGATACCGCAAATAGGTAGGTATGGTGGACTCTCATGGAAAAACTTTTGGGTTTATGGAAGTGGATGCACAAGCAGTATTCCGCTTAGTACAAGTGAAGGCTAGCAAAAGACTGGGAAGTGACCAACTAGAGAGCGACAACAGTCATCAAGATGCAATGAGTTTGACTAACATTGAATGCAAGCATGAACAGGATATAAATCACCATGAACACGAACATCATAGAGTCTATGTTGATTTTGTTTCAACTACATGCATGAACATGCGCCAAGTCAAGCCACTTGAATCATTCAAAGGAGAATACCATCCTATCATACTACATCATAGTCATCTCAAAATCTATGTTGGCATTCAAGACAAACCATTGTAAGCTCTCAGCTAGTTAAGCATGGCATCAGAAACTATGATCTCTAAGTTGTCATTGCAAACATGGTTCTCTCACAACAAAGCTAAATCAGGCATGACAAGCTAGTCATATTTACAAAAACAAAATAGATAGAGTTCATACCAGTTTTTCCAGTCTCAGTCACTTCATCATATATCATCATTATTGCCTTTCATTTGCACGATCGAACGATGTGAACAATAATTAGACTGCTCGTGCAATGGACTAATCTAAATCTACAGGCAAACACAAAGGAGAAGACAAAGTAATATGGCTCTTTGAAAGCTAAACATGTATGCATGCAAGAGCCACTAAACATTGTAACCAATATCTTCTACCTTGACCCAAAGAAAAAGAAAACTATTTACACGGGAAAACTCCCAACAAGCAAAAGAAGAAAGAAAAATCTTTTTGGGTTTTCTCAAAAGGAATCAAAACAAGAAAACAAGAAAACAAAAATAAACTAGCATGGATAATACAGTGGCAAAGTGTAAACACGAACTGACAAAGTGAAAGCATAAGAATGAATGTAAGGTCGGTGAGAATACGTACTCCCCCAAGCTTAGGCTTTTGGCCTAGCTTGGTCTACTCCCAAGGATGGTCCTGGTGAAACCCAAAATCATAATGGGTGTTATACGGGAGTGCTGCAGCCACTGCCTGAATAGCTGCCTCACGAAGTCGAGCAGTCGTCGCCTCCCTCTCATACTCCTCCGCCTCTCCTATGGTTATGTAGTATCTTTGTTTTACCTGAAAGTCAAAGAAAGCAGGACCAAGAAGGGTAATATGGAAAACACGCTGCCGGTTAAATATCAAACGGTATAGGAGGGATTCATCATCCCTCTCAAGGAACTGGTAGCGTGTTAGAGCGACACGATCAAGGTAGGCTGTACGGAGAGGGGGGTCTCCTGAACGGATGGGTACTCCAAGAAAATTTGCTAAGCGTGTAGCATAAATTCCACCAAAGAAACCCCCCTCAATGTCATTATTATTCAGCCTCCTTGCTATAATAGCTCCCATGTTGAAGCTCCTGTCACCTGTTACTACGCTCTTAAGGATACTAAGGTCGGATGCGCATAGGTGAAAATGTGCACCCTTGCCGTTAATGCACCTACCTATGAAGAGGGCAAAGTAGTGCAAGGTAGGGAAATGAATGCTTCCTATGGTAGCTTGCGTGATATCTCTAGTTTCTTCAACATTTATACTGGAGACAAAGTCTCTAACCGAAGACTTAGCAGGATCATTAAGACTACCCCCATCGGGTATCTTGCAAATCCTATTGAAATCCTCCAAATCCATGGTGTAGGATTTATCATACAGATCAAACAGTATGCATGAGTCACGACCAACTGAAAATTTAAATCTACGCACAAAAGAGGCAGTGAGCATAGCATACAGTTCACATTTATCTGAGAGGAATTCTGCTAACCCAGCATTGCAGACAAGTGTATCATACTCATCCTTGAAGGCTGCTTCGATCATGAACTCATCGGAAGGCCATTCACATGGTTGTACCGGTGCGTCCCTTAGTTGATAAGGTTTGGGCTCCCGAAAAGAAAGACGGGGACCCTTCTTACTTGAGGAACCACCATGAAACTTCCTCCTGAACATAATTTCCTTTTGCTGAAATTTTTGAAGTTCAAGAGAAAAGTGAATGAAGACCAACCACACCTTGTAGCAATTACTCCTACTAGTGCCTAGAGACCGCATCACGCGCTAAAACTACTTGGGACCAGCTAAAATCAACATTTCTAGCTCAAGAACAGGGTCACCAAGGTAGCAAGAATAAGCGAAGGATAAAGCACTAGAGCAAAAACTAATTGGACCAATGGAGGAGTCACTTACCAAGGAGTAATTTCCCCAAAACGGTTCGGAGAATGGTGCTTTGAGCAAGGAGATCGAAAATCACAGCCAAATGTGCAAGAACACAAGTTTGAGCTGCGAAACAATTTTTTCTGGAGGTGGAAGAAGAGGATGGGAGCTGGAATGAGTGGAGGGGGTCCCTGTGGGCCCCACAAGCTTGGTAGCCGCCCCCACGGGGGCGGCGGCTACACGGCTTGTGGCCCACTGGTGTGGGCCCCAGGCCAGCTCTTAGTCCAAGTATTTTTCAAATATTCTAGAAAAAAATCATACTAGATTTTCAGGGCCATCAGAGAACTTTTATTTTCGGGGTATTTTTCTCTGGGACGCTAAAACAGAAAACAGGAAAAACTAAACTAAATCTATCATTTTCTTCTAAGCAACAGAAAGTGAAAGCTTAAAGCAGAGGTATGTGACTCTTTGATTCATCCATTTCATGGTCATCGAAAGAAATCCGTCAATGGGGTTGATCAAACCCTCATGACAAAACCTTCTCGAATCGCAAAAGAGAACGGAGAATTTTCGAATAGCCACTAAGTCACCTCAATGGGGATATGTATCTCCCCAACAAGAAAATCATACTTCATCTTGACACGAGGAATAGGGCATTCAAAGCTCCCAATAATAATTGATGAAGTCTTTTCAATAGCATTGATGCAATGTACTTGATATCGTTTCTTCGGAAAGTGCAGTGTATGCTCATTACCGTTGACATGGAAAGTGACATTGCCTTTGTTGCAATCTATAACAGCCCCTGCAGTGTTTAAAAAGGGTCTTCCAAGGATGACAACCATGGCATCGTCCTCGGGAATATCCAAGATAACAAAGTCTGTTAAGATAGTGGTGTTAGCAACCACAACAGGCACATCCTCGCAAATGCCGATAGGGAAAGCAGTTGATTTGTCGGCCATTTGCAGAGAGATTTCAATGGGTGTGAACTTATCTAGTTCAAGTCTACAATAAAGAGAGAGCGGCATAATACTAACACCGGCTCCAAGGTCACATAAGGCAGTTCTCACGTAGTTTCCTTTAATGGAGCAAGGTATAGTGGGCACTCCGGGATCACCAAGTTTCTTAGGAGTTCCACATTTGAAAGTGTAATTGGCAAGCATGGTGGAGATCTCAAGATCTGGTATCTTCCGTTTATTGGTCACGATATCTTTCATGTACTTGGCATATGGAGACATTTTGAGCATATCAGTTAACCGCATCTGCAGAAAGATGGGTCTTATCATCTCAACGAAGCGCTCAAAATCCTCATCATCCTTTTTCTTGGATGGCTTAGGAGGAAAGGGCATAGGTCTCTGAACCCATGGCTTCCTTTCTTTACCATGCTTCCTAGCAGTGAAGTCATTCTTATCGTATCTCTTAGGTTGTGGGTTATCAGGATTAACCGTAGGTTCAATCTCCACATCCTTATCATTGCTAGGTTGAGCATTATTATGAACATCGCTGTCCATATTGTCACCAGGTTCATGTTCATCACCAGATTGTGTTTCTGCATCAGCCGCAGAAATATCATTAGGTTCTTCAGGTGTGACAGTATTTGGTGAACTGGCATGTAGGTTTCTATCATCCTTTTTCTTCTCCTTAGGATGACTGGGTGTATCAACATTAATTCCTTCGGAATCTTGATCAATTCTCTTAGGATGGACTTCAGGATACAAAGGTTCCTGAGTCATTTTGCCTCCTCTAGTAATGACTATGACAGAGTTGTCATTTAATTCATTGAGCAAGTCATTCTAAGATTTTAAGTACTTGTTCTACCTGAGTAGTAATCATAGAGGCATGTTTACTCAGAAGCTTCAGATCATTGACATTTCTGTCTACACAAGCACTTAAATGGCTAAGCATACGAGTACTTTGCAAATGTCTGCTAACATAATCATTGAAACTCTATTGTTTGGCAACAAAGTTGTCAAATTCATCAAAGCATAGGCTAGCAGGTTTGTCAAAAGGAATATCACTCTCATCAAACCTACGCAGAGAATCACTTCTATTACTTGTATCGGGTTATCGAGACCATGGATCTCTTCGATAGGTGGTAGATTTTTGACATTTTCAGATCTAATGCCTTTCTCTTGCATAGATTTCTTGGCTTCTTGCATATCTTCGGGACTGAGGAATAGAATACCTCTTTTCTTAGGAGTTGGCTTAGGAGGTGGTTCGGGAATAGTCCAAGCATTATCGTTGATCAAGATGTTATTCAAAATGATCTCAGCTTGTTCGATAGTTCGTTCCCTAAAAACACAACCGGCCCAACTACCTAGGTGGTCTGTAGAGGCATCGGTAAGTCCGTTATAGAAGATATCAAGTATCTCGTTCTTCTTAAGAGGGTGATCAGGCAAAGCATTCTGTAGCTGAATGAGCCTCCCCCAAGCTCGTGGGAGACTCTCTTCTTTGAGTTGAGCAAAGTTGTATATTTCCTGCAAGGCAGCTTGCTTCTTATGGGTAGGGAAATATTTCTCACAGAAGTAATAGACCATATCCTGGGGACTACTCACACATCCAGGAGCAAGAGAAGTGAACCAGGCTTTAGCATCATCCTTTAGAGAGAAAAGAAACAGCTTAAGGATATAGTAGTAGCGGATCTTCTCCTCACTAGTGAAAAGGGTGGCTATATCGTGTAGTTTGGTAAGATGGGCTACGGCCGTCTCAGACTCATAACCGTGGAAAGGATCTGATTCGACTAGAGATATTATCTCAGGGTCGACAGAGAATTCATAATCCTTATCGGTGATAAAGATAGGTGAAGTGGCAAACTTCGGGTCATATTTCATCCTAGCTTTCAGAGATTTTTCCTTCCACTTGAGAAGTAATTTCTCAGCGTCATAGGCATCCTTACACGCAAGAAAATCATGAGCTACCTCTCCCTCCATAACGTAACCCTCAGGTATATCAGGCAATTCATATCTAGGAGAGCTAGATCTAGCAGGAGAAAAAGCAGGTTCTATCTCAATAGTATCGTCAGTTTCAGGAGCATCACAAGCATTGACAGTAACTCTAGCAATATGAGCATCAAGGAATACCCCTAGTGGCATATGAGGCAAAGTGGTATCTCTAGCCGTATCAAGCATAGTATCATCAGGCAAAATAGCATCTCTAGCATCATCAGGCAAAGCAGTATCACGCATAGCATCTCTAGTAGTATCAAGCATAATATCTCTAGTAGTAGCATCATAAGCATCATCAAACACATGCGACATATCAAGATTTCTAGCAGGAGGTGATGTCGCAAACTTACTCATAACTGAAGATGAATCAAGTGCAGAGCTAGATGGCAGTTCCTTACATCCCCTCATAGTTGAGGGCAAGACTTTGGTTTTTGGATCTTTCAGATTCTTCATAGTGATCAGCAGATATAAATCCCAAATGACTCAGAGAATATAGCAATCGCTTCCCCGGCAACGGCGCCAGAAAAATGCTGCATGCAGTCCCCGGCAACGGCACTACAATAATGCTGTTGACGTGTTCCTGACTTGATGCCTCCCCGACAACGGTGTCAGAACTGCTCCGAGTTGCTCAACAATTAGCAATTGTCTTGCAATGGCCCACCAGTGTGTGGGTTCGCGACAGTTTTCGAGGGTAGAGTATTCAACACAAATTTGTTGGTTCGCCGGTCAGGAAGTGAGAGGATACTCTCAAGTATTAGCAGCTGAATGTGTCAGATTCAACCACACGTGAAAGATTAGTATCTGCAAGCAATGTATTAGCAGCAAAGTAGTCTGATAACAACAGTGTCAGAAACGATCTGTTGATGGTAGACTATTCCTAACGATTGTATCAATGGCACCAAAAGTTGCCCGTAGACGGGAAATATTCTTTCCCATCAATGTCGTGCGAACAAGTATTGTAGCAGGTAGCAGCAGTGTAACGAGTAACAGCAGTGGCAAGGAACAACAGTAGTGACAGCAGTAGCAAGTAGCAACAGCAGCAGAGCAAAACAAGTAACGGCAGCAGAGCAAAACAAGTAACGGCAGCAGTGGGACAAACTCGTAGGCAATGGGTCGGTGATTTGTTTGGATGATATTCATCATGCAACAGTTACACGGAGAGATATGTGGCTAGCTCCCGTTCGTCAATGCGATGTAGGCATGCATTCCGTGTGTCGTCATACATGCTTAGGGAAAAGAACTTGCATGACATCTATTGTCCATCCCTCCCGTGACAGCGGGGTCCAAAAGGAAACTACGGGATATTAAGGTTCTCCTTTTAATAAAGAACCGGACCAACGCATTAGCACTTGGTGAACACATGAACTCCTCAAACTATGGTCATCACCGGGAGTGGTTCCGGTTATTGTCACTCCGGGGTTGCCGGGTCATAACACATAGTAGGTAACTACAACTCGCAAGATCGGATCTAAAACACACATATATTGGTGACAACATAATAATTTCAGATCTGAAATCATGGCACTCGGGCCCTAGTGACAAGCATTAAGCATGGCAAAGTAGTAGCAACATCAATCTCAGAACATAGTGGATACTAGGGATCAATCCCCGTCCAAACTAACTCGATTACATGATAGATCTCATCCTACTCATCACCGCCCAGCGAGCCTACGAATAGATTACTCACGAATGATGAAGAGCTTCATGGAATTGGAGAGGGAAGAAGGTTGATGATGACGATGGCGATGATTTCCCCTCTCCGGAGCCCAAAACGGACTCCAGATCTGCCCTCTAGTTGAAGAACATGATGTGGTGGCGCCTCCGTATCGCAAACGCGATGAAGTCTTCTCTCTTGATTTTTTTCTCGGATGAAAGTGAATTTATAGAGCTGAGTTTGGGGGCGGTAGAGCCACGTGGGCCCCACAAGCTTGCTAGCTGCCACCAGGGGGGTGGCGGCTATAGGGCTTGTGGCCCACAGGCCCATCCCCTCCGGTGGATCTTTGCGCATGTATTTTTCATATTTCCTAGAAATATTCTCCGTAAATTTTCAGGACGTTCCGAGAACTTCCATTTCCGCACAAAAACAAGACCAAGGCAATTCTGCTGAAGACAACGTCAGTCTAGGTTAGTTCCATTCAAATCATGCAAATTAGAGTCCAAAACAAGGGCAAAAGAGTTTGGAAAAGTAGATACGATGGAGACGTATCAGCCCCGCACAGTGCTCTCGGTTGGACAAACACTCATGAGGAGCACTGGCTCGGGGGTTGATTAAATTATCCTCGGGTTAATTACACCCTATGCAGTTCATTAGTTATTAGGCAAATGTAGTACCAAAGTTGGGCCTTGCCAGACCAGCTTTAATCTAAAACAAATTATCAAGGGGGTCCCCATAACAACCCCGATCGTGTTAGAAGCGCTCAATTATGGAACATAACACCGGTAGCCGAAACTAAGGGGGCAAAGGTGGAACAAAACACCAGGCTAGAAAGGCCGAGCCTTCCACCTTTTACCAAGTCTATACGTGCATTAAATTAAATAGCATTTAAATATGGTGATATAACAAGGAACCCATGTTATCACATGGAAGCAACTACACCTGCAACTAGCAACGCTAACAACAAGGTTAAGCAAGCAGTAACATAGCCAATCAGTGGTTTGCTAGGTCGAGCAGGTTGAAGGTTATCATGGCATGGTTGAGAGGCTGATATTTAACATGTGGTAGGCATCGAGACATAAACGATAGAAGCGATAAAACTAGCATGGAAATGATAGTAATGGTATCTGGGGAAATGGTCATCTTGCCTCAGATCCCGCTTGGAAGAAGAATGCCTCCGTGAAGAACACGAACAGACATAGTCGAACGGGTCCTCACATTCCGACACGCTTGCGGAACTCTATCGAGATGGAGCAAACCGGAAACAAACATCAACACAGATATACACCACACGATGCACAACATGATGCACAACCTAATATGATGCATGAAGAGATCAATGATGCAAGGAAATGGCATGGCAATTCACCTCACGCAAACTCTACACATTAAGTGAAGCTCGATTTGCAATGAGTTGCGTATCGACGAAACTCCACGTTTAATTATTTAGTTCACTCCTGATTATTTACACGACAATATTAAACTGTTGTTATCATGGCAAGGGGTGAAGCGATGATCCTACATGACATCCTAGACGGTTAACACGCGGAGCATAGATCGAAGCTACGTCACAAGAAACATGCAACACAGATATCATGCCATGAATGCGTTATGCATGCAAGTTACACCATCACGGGAGGAAGAGAAAGAAGCATATGTCGCCATGGCGAGCGAGAGGGAACCATGGCGGCAAGTCGGAAACGATGCCATGACAACGTTCCTATCCCGATAACTCGTCGAGATATCGTGCCAACGAATAGGAAGCTGGTGTGGGAACGCTAAATAAGGATGGGGTGATCCCGGTTACCGGGTTCCCATGTGTAGAGGGCGCGACAAAAGAGAGACAACGTGCAACGGGCAAACATACGGCACAAACATACAGTACATCTCATACACCATATGCATTCGGTCACGACACGTCTCATCGGTATACCTTCGAAGCGTGCATATCGGAGCGGTTCGAATCGTTGCGAACTTGTCATGGTTCTTTGGCGCCGGTAGTCGAACACGTCATGGTACTCGGCGAACTTGTCGGTTCCACGAAGGAGGGAATGGCGTACGTGGTCTTCGACGACATAAATAGCGACATCAAATAGCAACGCGACGCAAGCAGCACTAGCAGCAAGCAACGGCGACACAACAACAACATGTCACAATCTAACAACAACAACTTGCGACAGCCGCAGGAATAACATCTATGCAACAGCAGCAACAGCAGGCTACAGTTCACAGCAGCAAGCAATACGACGCATGCAAGCACAAACCACAGCAAGAGCAATAAACTACCTAGCAGCAAGCGGTAGACAAGCTAGCACAGCAACTAGCCACAACATCATCTAGCAGCAGCACATCAACAGCGGCAGCCAGCTACGCGACAACACTAGCAACAAAGCAGCTAAGCAGCATGGCAGCAACAGCAGGCATCGACCAAGCATGCAGGCAACGGCAAGATATCAGGCAGCGGCAACAGCGGCAGCAGCCTGGCAGGCAACAGCAAGCAGGACCCAAACGGCAACAGCCAGCGCATCAGCAAAACGGCGGCGGCAACAGCTTCGGCAGGGGAACGCCAAGGCGGCTCGGCACAAGCAGGAGCAGGGGCATGCGACAACAACACCTCGAGGCAGGCAGTCACAACGGCAGCAACAACATCGGCCTAGCAGCAGCTATGCATCGGCAGCCTCAGGCAACAACTCGGCAGGAGGATCAGGAGGACTACGTTGCGCGCACGGGGCTTGGAGGGAACGACTACGGCGGGCAGCGCGGCGCGAGGAGGTGATCTGGGCAGCGACCGGGAGGCCGGCGAAGCGAAGCTTGGCGCGTAGGGCGGCGGCGAGGCGGAGCTGCACGGGGTGACTACGGCGAGGGGCGTTGGCGGGGAGCTGCTGCACGCGGGCACTGGCAGGGGCTCGTGCGGGATACGGGCGACGGGAAGAGGCCATGGCGCGGCGACCAGGGCTGCCGGAGGGCGCAGGCGGGCAGCTGAGCCCAGCGGCGACCATGAGCACGACACGGGGTCGGGGCTAGGGGAATCGGGCAGGAGGACGCACAGGGAAGATGATGGGGAACGAGGGGAAGAACAGGGTGAGCTGCGGCGCACGGGGGGAGGAGGAAGGGACGAGGGGACGAGGGGGCTGCAAGCTCCTCTCTCTAGGTTATACTATGGCCTTGAGCCTGGGCACCTCGGGCAGGCTGGGCTCCTTCTCTTCCTCCCTCAAGCTTGTTTTCTTTTATTTTAAAAACAGAAAACTTAAACAAAAGAAAAGGTTTTTAACAAAATAAACAAATGCTTTTGGCTCCTTTGAAAAATATACCCCAACTATAAAAATAGCTTGGGCCTTTTTTTAACGAATAAAAAATAAAACCTTTTTGAAGAATAAAATAAAATCCTTTTACAAAAGAATAAAATCAAACCCTTTTATAAATAAAAGAGTCTCTAGTTTTAAAAATAAACAAAAGGAAAAAAAATAAAGGAAACCCAAGGGTTGCCCCCACATTTAATAAAAGGACTTTTTAAAGGAAGACGTATTTTTAAAAGGGGGGTTAAGACTGAGATCTTTAGCAAAACCACAAAATGAAATAAGAGGGGAGAGAAGGGGAGAGAAGGGTTTAGGTCCACGGTGTAACAGGGTTTGAAGCGGCTCTAACGCACCCACTCTCATCACTCCAACAAAACAATGCCACTCACAAAGCACTTACACCCAACAACACGGAGCAACAAGCAACACCGACAAAACACAGTTGACATGATGCCATGCATGATGCGATGATGCAAACTAAATGAAGAGGCCACACAATAAAATAACCACACGACGGAAACATGAATAAAGGGGAATCTTCTGGGGCGTCGGCATCGGGCTGTCACAACTCTCCTACACTACAAGAGGATCTCGCCCCGAGATCCAAGAATGAAAGGGGGAGAGGATGAGAAAGCAAGAGGTAAAACTTAGTCGCTTCTTTGACAAACGAGTGAAACCAACGATCCTTGAAGGTTGCAAAGAGATGAGGAATGCTATGAGAAAGAAGCAAGAATTCACAGAAAATTTTGGCAGCACTTCGGTAGGAAAATGGAACAAAAAATTCGATAAGATAGGAGAAGTAGACAATATACATAACAAACAACTAAATAGAACAAGGGAACACCACAATCTTGACGGAACAAGATGATTGACCGAAAAGAGAAACATCACAATGCCTCCGGAACAATAGAATATGAACTAGCTCAAGCGGAAGAAGAGAATGAAGAAAAGAATGACAACTATCATCACAATAGAATTTAAGAGCCTCGGGCAGAAGAATAGACGTAGTAGTTGGAAAATCAATAACGAAGAACAAGATAGTAGTGGGCTTATGAGAATCATCTCAACAAATGTGAGGTGACAACCAACCACTAAAAGAAACAAGGATAGTTGAAAGCAAGGATATCAAATATTCTTACACCAAGAGGGTGCATGAGAACTGGGATTAATGACAAGTACCATGATAGCAACAATCCATTGTAATAGCTTTAGGTGAAATCCAACCGATATAGCTCAATGAAGAAATCATGGGTTAAGAATAATCTCATGATCAAAGGATTGGTGGGTTTAATTATCTTATTCTTGAAAGGAAAACTCTTCGAGGCTCCTACACTAACAAGAAAGCTATAATACCACCTCAAAGGGTAAGGAAGAACAAATGCACCTGGAAATGCAAGAGAAGAAAACTTTAGGTTCTCCAGTAAGAATCTAGAAGAACACTTCAGAACGAATGACATCTTGACGAACTACCAAGAAGGACCTCCGTATACAAATGAATGATGCAAAGATATGAAGGTAGAAAAGAATAAGATTATGACCTTGCCAAAATTTAGATGAAGGTTCACAAAAAGATACTTGATAAAACTTGGAACTCCAGAAAAGAAAAGACAAGAACACTTGAGAAAAGAATTGATATCATGAGCCACTCCGGAAGAAGAATTGAAACCATCTGATGAAGTAAGAATAAGAATTATGTTACGCTTATCCTTCATCAAGTTTAATTGATGACAAGCAACGGATTTAGCGTATCACTTCTTCTAGAAATGGTTGAGGAGAGAGATAAGCATCACTTGAGGCATGATTGAAGGACGCACCGGCAAGAATTCTGAATGAGAAAACCAAGAATTAATGGAGATACATGAGAATGACGAGATCATAAGCCACCTGAGAGAAGAAACTTAAACAAGGCACCGGATAATCGAGAGACGAACGAAGAGACAACAATTGAGAAGAATTAGAGAACGAAAGCTGAAAGCTGAGACCGATGAATCTTCTGAAATGATGGCCTTCAGAGGAACGAGAAATAAAAACAACTCAGAGATGCACCGGATAGCAAGAAATAGATTCTCATGATTGGGAACAAATCAAGATGATGCTACAAGGCTGAAATGATGAATCTCCAAGAGAATGGGCCAAGACTACGAGGAACACTCCTTTGAATTGCAAGCTGAAGATGATGATGACAAACAACACCAAGAATAACCGAGACACTCCGGAATAAAGAAGAATGAAATATTGAGCCAAATACGAGAAATAATTTAAATAGATCTTGGAGAAGGGATATGACTGATGAAATCATACTTACGTCATAGTTGAAAAGAATTAATGATCTCCGAGAAAAGATTAAAAGAGCCAGGAGAGATCCTGGGAAAGAACCTGTGGGTTATGGGTCCACTCAAAGAAACCACCTTAGAAAAGATTGCCTGGAAGAGAGATATTGCACCGGAATAAGAAAACTAGATGAGGTTGAGAACCTCAAAATAATTAAAAGAATTGAAAACACGAAACTCAGAGATATCTTCAGCACTCCGGATAGGAAAGAGATGGATGAATAACAACATAAGCTGACAAGAATTTCCAACATAGGAAAGACTTACAAGGACGAAAAGGATATGATGAACACGGATAGCTGAATTGAATTCACCGGTAAGGATGACAAGAATGAACAAATATGACATGAATCTCCTGAGAATCTTCACAATGAATCACCGGCTACAAAAGGAAGAAGAGATAGCGGAAGCAGCACTGAATAACAAGGCACTTGGATGAAATCCAAACACTGAAGAAAGGGTGGGAGGGCGGGGAAAAACAAAGACAACTTGGGCTAGATGAGATGAACTCCGGAATAAAATGAGAGAATGATCTTGCAAAAAAAATTGGAGAGGATTGAATTCACTTGAAAAGAAGCACACCGGTTGGAAAAGAATAGATATGACAACTCCGGTAGACAAGAATTGATAAGACGATCTGACTGAGCAAAGAATTGCATTCACATAAAAATATGAGAACACAGATTAGGAAAGATCTGAAATCACCATTGACATCGAAGCAACTCGCATTACCATAATCAACAAGGCAAAGGGAGAGGCTTATGAAACAAGCCAGAACAAACTCATGAGAAAGAATTCCGTTCGATATTTTTGTGGACAGGATCGCACGGGCTCGAACCTTACAGTAGACATCAAGTGCCAGGCAGTACACCCGACATACGAAGCGTCCCCGAGTCGTAGCAAGCTACAAGGACTCTTTAATACACAACGAGAACCGCTGTAAGTCGACCATCAACAAACTAATCCACTAGATGTCGAACCCCAACCTAACATCATGCATTTGTTGGAATATTGTCCTATAAGCAACTACTTGAATTCCCACCTAAGAATTCCTGAAATATCTGGTCATGCGATCTGGTACACGGATACAAGGAGTAATAATCACACAACTTCTATACTAACCCGTCACCTGTATCACATCCGTCAACACACAACCAGAATCTCGGACCTTCATCTACAACAGACCCTCGTAATCACAATGATACAAAGTATGGCAGTACTCCCGAACAATGTGCACGAGTACTGGGGACATCGGGGTTATCTCGCCACTACTAGTATTGAAGCAATTACGAACATCCTTCGTCCCGAGATACTAAGAAATCTGAATGATAACGATGTGCTCGATAATCCCTTGGAACCCAACTCCCCGGAAGAAAATCAAGTTAGACAGGAGGCACCAAGATAGAACTCCGTCACATCGGCATCATATAGATTCCAAAAATATCCGCGTGATCCTAAAAAAAATTTGAGTGAGAAGAGGAGTAGAATAAATTATTACATCAAGATTCCTCACCAGAGGATAGAAGAGGAGAAAAAGAATCCTACTCTCCGATATATAACTAGACTCAAATAGTTTTTCACTAGACTCGACTCAGCCAAGTTCGATCAATCAAGGGGGCTCCTAGGTCGGTACTTCTCTGATACTAACTTGTCATGCCCAAGATGCGACCCTATCCTCAATTTGGCATGGGGGCCTCGTCAGGGATAGAAGCGCATCTCATCGTGTCGCAAGAATGGATATCGTTACAAGTACATGTACTAAAAAGAAGAGATATATATATTGAATTGGCTTACACTCGCCACAAGCTACATCAGAGTCACAGCAGTACATTACATTATCATCAAGAGTAATAGCAGGGTCCGACTACGGACGAAAACAAACGATAAAAGAAGAACGACGTCCATCCTTGCTATCCCAGGCTGCCTGCCTGGAATCCATCGTAGATCGATGAAGAAGAAGAAGAAGAAGAAACTCCAAATAAACAATCAACACGCTCGCGTCAAATAACCTTTACCTGTACCTGCAACTGGTGTTGTAGTAATCTATGAGCCACAGGGGACTTAGCAATCTCATTTCCAAAGGTATCAAGACTAGCAAAGCTTAATGGGTGAGGCAAGAATAAGTGGTGAGGTTGCAACAGCGGCTAAGCATATTTATATGGTGTCTAACTTATGAGTACAAGAGATAAGAGAGGGAAGATCTACGCATAACGTACGTGAACTACTGATGATCAAATGAATGATCCTGAACACCTACCTATGTCAGGCATAACCCCACCGTGTCCTCGATCGGAGAAGGAACTCACGAAAGAGACAGTCACGGTTATGCACACAGTTGGCATATTTTAATTAAGTTAACTTGAAGTTATATAGAACCAGTGTTAAACAAAGTTTCCACGTTGCCACATAACCGCGGGCACGGCTTTCTGAAAAGATTTAACCCTGCAGGGGTGCTCCAACTAGTCCATCACAAATTACCACAAGACGCATATAAATCCTCAATCACGAAGCTCGCGATCTCGTCGGATTCCCTAGTGGAAAACCTCAACACAGAGATTACCCAAAGCATCGCCGGAATCCCGATGCACAAGATAGTCCGTCAAAGGTAAAACTAATCCAGCAAGGCCGCCCGACGTGTCGACGATCCTGATAGGAGTCGCGTACCTCGTTCTCAGGACACGACGGATAAGCGACGCGTACGGTGGCCTCATGGAAATCACCCAAGTTGCCCTGGGTTGGCCCCGCACAGTGCTCTGGGTTGGACCAACACTCATGAGGAGCACTGGCTCGGGGGTTGATTAAATTATCCTCGGGTTAATTACTCCCTATGCAGTTCATTAGTTATTAGGCAAATGTAGTACCTAAGTTGGGCTTTGCCAGACCAGCTTTAATCTAAAACGAATTATCAAGGGGGTCCCCATAACAACCCCGATCGTGTTAGGAGCGCTAAATTATGGAACATAACACTGGTAGCCGAAACTAAGGGGGCAAAGGTGGAACAAAACACCAGGCTAGAAAGGCCGAGCCTTCCACCTTTTACCAAGTACATAGGTGCATTAAATTAAATAGCATTTAAATATGGTGATATAACAAGGAACCCATGTTATCACATGGAAGCAACTACACCTGCAACTAGCAACGCTAACAATAGGGTTAAGAAAGCAGTAACATAGCCAATCAGTGGTTTACTAGGTCAAGTAGGTTGAAGGTTATCATGGCATGGTTGAGAGGCTGATATTTAACATGTGGTAGGCAACAAGACATAAACGATAGAAGCGATAAAACTAGCACGACAATGATAGTAATGGTATTAGGGGAAATGATCATCTTGCCTGAGATCCCGGTTGGAAGAAGAATGCCTCCGTGAAGCAGACGAACAGACGTAGTCGAACGGGTCCTCACATTCCGACACGCTTGTGGAACTCTATCGAGACGGAGCAAACCGGAAACAAACATCAACACAGATATACACCACACGATGCACAACATGATGCACGACCTAATATGATGCATGAACATATCAATGATGCAAGGGAATGGCATGGCAATTCACCTCATGCAAACTCTACACATTAAGTGAAGCTCGATTTGCAACGAGTTTCCTATCGAAGAAACTCCACGTTTAATTATTTAGTTGACTCCCGATTATTTACACGACAATATTAAAATGTTGTTATCATGGAAAGGGGTGAAGCGATGATCCTACATGACATCCTAGACGGTTAACACACGGAGCATAGATCGGAGCTACGTCACAAGAAACATGCAACACAGATATCATGCCATGAATGCGTCATGCATGCAAGTTACAACATCACGGCAGGAAGAGAAAGAAGCATATGTCGCCACGGCGAGCGAAAGGGAACCATGGCGGCAAGTCGGAAATGATGCCACGGCAACGTTCCTATCCCGATAACTCATCGAGATATCGTGCCAAGGAATAGGAAGCGGGTGCAGGAACGCTAAATAAGGATGGGGTGATCCCGGTTACCGGGTTCCCATGTGTCGAGGGCACGACGAAAGAGAGACAACATGCAACGGGCAAACATACGGCGCAAACATACAATACATCTCATACATCATATGCATTCGGTCACGACACGTCTCATCGGTATACCTTCGAAGCATGCATATCGGAGCGGTTCGGATCGTTGCGGTGAAGGAGAACAACGGTCGTCGTGGAAGTCGAGGTACTCAGGTCTCGTCGACGATGATCTTACTCTGGCGTCGGTTCGCGGTTCTTCGGCGCCGGTAGTCGAACACGTTTCTGGGGGTCGTCGAGGACGTCGTGGTACTCGGCGAACTTGTCGGTTCCATGAAGGAGGGAATGGCGCAAGCGGTCTTCGGCGACATAACCAGCGACATCAAACAACAACGCGACGCAAGCAGCACTAGCAGCAAGCAACGGCGACGCAACATCAACATGCCACAATCTAACAACAACAACTTGCGACAGCCGCAGGAACAACATCTATGCAACAGCAGCAGCAGCAAGCTACAGTTCACAACAGCAAGCAATACGGCCAGGCAGGCACAAACCACAGCAAGAGTAATAAACTACCTAGTAGCAAGCGGCAGACAAGCTAGCAGATCAACTAGCCACAACAACATCTAGCAGCAGCACATCAACAGCGGCAGCCAGCTACGCGACAACACTAGCAACAAAGCAGCTAAGCAGCATGGCAGCAACAGCTGGCATCGGCCAAGCAAGCAGGCAACGACAAGCTATCAGGCAACGGCAATAGTGGCAACAGCCTGGCAGGCAACAACAAGCAACACCCAAATGGCAACAGCCAGCGCATCAGCAAAACGACGGCGGCAATAGCTCCGGCAGGGGAACTCCAAGGCGGCTCGGCACAAGCAGCAGCAGGAGCATGCGACAACATCACCTCGAGGCAGGCAGGCACAACGGCAGCAACAACATCGGCCTATCAATATCTATGCATCGGCAGCCTCAGGCAACAACTCGGCAGGAGGAGCAGGAGGACTACCTTGCGCGCACGGGGCTTGGAGGGAACGGCTACGGCCGGCAGCGTGGCGCGGGGAGGCGATCTGCGCAGCGACCGAGAGGCCGGTGAGGCGAAGCTTGGCACGCGAGGAGGCGGCGAGGCGGAGCTGCATGGGCTGACGCCAGCGAGGGGCGCGAGCGGGGAGCTGCTGCAGGCGGGCGCTGGCAGGGGCTGGCGTGGGAGACGGGCGACGGGGAGAGGCCATGGCGCGGCGACCAGGGCTGCCGGAAGGCGCACGCGGGCAGCTGAGCCCGGCGGCGACCACGAGCACGACACGGGGTCGGGGCTAGGGGAATCGGGCAGGAGGACGCGCGGGGAAGAAGACGGGGAATGAGGGGAAGAACAGGGCGAGCTGTGGCGCACGGGGGGAGGAGGAAGGGACGAGGGGACGAGGGGGCTGTGGGCTCCTCTCGCTAGGTTAGACTGGGGCCTTGGGCCTGGGCACCTCGGGCACGCTGGGCTCCTTCTCTTCCTCCCTCAAGCTTGTTTTCTTTTATTTTAAAAATAGAAAACTTAAACAAAAGAAAAGGTTTTTCACAAAATAAACAAATGCTTTTGGCTCCTTTGTAAAATATACCCCAACTATAAAAATAGCTTGGGCCTTTTTAGCGAATAAAAAATAAAACCTTTTTGAAGAATAAAATAAATCCTTTTACAAAAGAATAAAATCAAACCCCTTTTATAAATAAAAGAGTCTCTAGTTTTAAAAATAAACAAAAGGAAAAAATAAAGGAAACCCAAGGATTGCCCCCACATTTAATAAAAGAACTTTCTAAAAGAAGACGTCTTTTTAAAAGGGGGGTTAAGACTGAAATCTTTAGCAAAACCACAAAATGAAATAAGAGGGGAGAGAAGGGGAGAGAAGGGTTTAGGTCCACGGTGTAACAGGGTTTGAAGCGGCTGTGACGCACCCACTCTCATCACTCCAACAAAACAACGCCACTCACAAAGCACTAACACCCAACAACATGGAGCAACAAGCAACACCGACAAAACACAGTCGACATGATGCCATGCATGATGCGATGATGCAAACTAAATGAAGAGGCCACAAAATAAAATAACCACACGACGGAAATGGAAATAAAGGGGAATCTTCTGGGGCGTCGGCATCGGGCTGTCACACAATCCCTTCAAGATTGTTTGCAAAGTGAGATCTGAAGGCGGAAAGTGTAAGGCTGAAAATATGGTGTGGAGTAGACCCTGGGGGCCATAGTGTTCACTAGAGGCTTCTCTCAAAATAGCAAGCATTACGGTGGGTGAACAAATTACTGTCGAGCAATTGATAGAGCCGCGCAAAGTCATGACGGTATCTAAGGCAATGATCATACATATAGGCATCACGTCCGAGACAAGTAGATCGATACTTTCTGCATCTACTACTATTACTCCACACATCGACCGCTATCCAGCATGCATCTAGTGTATTGAGTTCATGACGAACAGAGAATACCTTAAGCAAGATGACATGATGTAGAGGGATAATCTCAAATCAATGATGAAAACCCCATATTTTTACCCTTGATGGCAACAACACGATACGTGGCTCGCTACCCCTTCTGTCACTGGGTGAGGTCACCGCACGGTATGAACCCAAAACCAAGCTCTTCTCCCATTGCAAGAATCATAGATCTAGTTGGCCAGATAAAACTCACAACTCGAAGAGAATTACAAGTATATGAAATCATGCATAAGAGATATCAGAAGAAACTCAAATAATATTCATAGATAATCTGATCATAAATCCACAATTCATTGGATCTCGACAAACACACCGCAAAAGAAGATTACATCGGATAGATCTCCATGAAGATCATGGAGAACTTTGTATTGAAGATCCAGGAGAGAGAAGAAGCCATCTAGTTACTAGCTATGGACCCGTAGGTCTATGGTGAACTACTCACGCATCATCGGAGAGGTCATGGTGTTGATGAAGAAGCCCTCCATGTCAGAATCCCCCTCCGACAGGGCACCAGAACGTGACCCAGATGGGATCTTGCGGAGACAGAAGCTTGCGGCGCCGGAAAAGTACTTTCGATGATCTCGTAATTTTTTTGGGATTTTAGGGAATATATAGGCGCAAAACCTAGGGCAAAGGGGCCTCAGGGAGCCCACAAGCCAAGGGGCCGCGGCCTCCCCCTAGCCGTGCCATGAGGGCTTGTGGGGTCCCTGGTGGGCCCCTGCCCTGATTCTTCGGCTCTGTGATCTTTTTCTGTTCCGGAAAAAATCTGTTTGGTAGTTTCATTCTGTTTGACTCCGTTCAAAATCCTGCTCTGAAAGGGGTCAAAAACTTGGAAAAAAACAGGAACTGGCACTTGGCACTTAGTTAATAAGTTAGTCCCAAAAAATATATAAAAGGTATAAAAAACATCCAAAGTTTGACAAGATAATAACATGAAACCATCAAAAATTATAGATACGTTGGAGAGATATCATCTTGCTGCAATTAAACTCCACAACCCCCTTGTTGATACTGATGCATATGTAGATAGTTCTGATGTAAGTCTTGCTGAGTACCATTGTACTCACATTTTCTTAATTTATGTTTTTGCAGAGGAGACCTTTGTCTCACCATTGGTTTCTACGCGATGTGTTCGATGTTGTCCGGAATAGCTTGGGAATCCCAGACAGAGGTCTGGCTCCTTTGGTAGGGTTGTTGTAGCTTTTGAGGCTCCTCCACCATTTTTAGTAGATGTGTGTACCCAGACATGTTTTGCTTCCGCTTGATGCTTGTATGACTTGAGTGTTGGGTCATGTGACCCCTGTTTGTAATAGCACACTATGTTGACTCTTATGAGTCTTTAATAAATGCTTGAGTCATAGAGTTATGTTGTGATGCCATGTTGTATCTACACATATCTTGCATATTGTGTGTATGTTTAAAATGCATTGGTATGTGTTGGATTCGACACCTAGTTGTGTGCCTTTAGTAGTATTCTTTACGGGGAAATGCCTCTTTGTGCTTCCACCGAGCCTTGGTAGCTATCTACCGCTCTGGACACATTGATTGACCAGCATGTATCCTTCTTTGCTGTTGTGTCTGTCCCCTCGGGGAAATGTCACGCGGTGTAATGCAGTCCTTGTAGTTTGCTACGACTCGTCTACACACGTTGTTGACCGACACCTGCTTTGCTGGGTTATGTATGCATGTCCATGTACGGATGTGCCACTTGGGTTTATAACTAGTCATGTCGACCCGGGTTCTTTGGCGTTCGAATGCTAGCAACACTTTCATATACGTGAGCCAAAAGACGCAAATGGTCCTGGCCAAGGTAAGGTGGCAGCCATGGAGTTTACCGTGCGTGAGGCCGCAAAGTGATGCAATGTGTTACAGGCTGGGTTCTTATGACTTTGGATCAGGGTCCCGACAACTTTGGTATCAGAGCTTGACTGCCTGTAGGATAACCAAGCCAAAATGTCGATGTTGAGTCTAGCAACTCTTTAGTTATATATGGGAATTGTTTGTGGAAGGGAACGTAAGGCTCTTTTACTCCTTTCCTTGTGTCATTCTTATTCTGAGTCCCCCTCTTCTTTATTCTACGGGGTTTAAGAATTAGGACTTCTCATCTATCTATTAGGATGACGAGTTACTATGTTGGAGACTTATAGGAAAGTTGTTGTCTTCTTGGATCGATGTCTCCATAGGATTCCATGTTATGTTGTCAGTTTTCATGCAGGTTGCCTCATATTTCATGCCCGTGCAGCCGTTATGCTGTCCGAGCTATCGAAGGTTCTAAATAATCTTATGCAATTTCAAATTCCTTCCTCCTATTCCCAATGTCTTTTTGGCCAGACAAAGCACACCAGTTATTGTGTTGGGGGTACTTTATTACCTCGACGTATTGTTGAAGTATTAGGAAAACATGTTACCTCGGAAACCACCCAATAGTCTAGATGTGTTTTGTGTTTCTAGTGTGATTATTCTGGCCATCACTTTTGAAAACATCCCGTGATGTTATTTAGCTAGTAGGTATTCTATTTCTGGGTTCTTGAACCCAAGGATCATTCTGCTCATTTCTGTTGTTAGTAATTGTTCGTTCCTTCAGGATGATTAGTAACCTTCTTCTAGTTTTCAAGGTTTGTGGTACATCATTCTTCCACTACCATGAACCATCATGGCAGAAGTTCTTCGTGAACTAAAGATCATAATAAGAGTGCTCTTATTGTGTTCTCTACTCTATATTGTGACTCTGCCAACTCCGCCTTTCTGCATGGTTATTTGGAAGAATTATGTTGAACTCATTCGACATGCTAATCTATGCATCTACAACTCAGGAAATTCATGTGTTCTTGAGTTGCCCTTCTTTAGTTGTGTTGTGACCTTCATCCATGAGAAGATAGTCAAGAGTAGTTGTGCAGTCATGCCATCAATGCCTATTACTCTTGTGGTCCGTTGAGCCATTCTATTTCAGAATGACTGGGAGAAGCAAACTCCAGTTCCTCATCCATTTCTTGGATTAGGTCTAAGCAGCTGTGTTCCGCAGATCAAAATGCCAATCCAGCTTTTGTTCTGTTCTATCTTGGGGTATTATCCTCTTTTGTCAAGAATGTCGTGAGAATTGCACAATCTCTTTTGAACTCTTGATGTAGTGATACTTCTCACCATCATTATTCATTCCTCGGTCTCCATGTTGGTTGTAACCGGAATATCGACAAGTGAACCATGATGTGCGAATTCAATACTCGTAGCAATGTCATTGCTTTGTAGTTAATGGACAATAATTTCACTCTTATGGTGATGGTGATTGAATCGTCATCCTAAGATTGACCGTGCTACCTAGTCCATGTTTCATGGTGCACTTTTCGATCAATGGGTTAGGATTGTGTCAATCCTTTGCTCTTTGATCATATCATCTTGCCCTAAAAAGCGAGATTGTTCCCGAGCTTAATAACATATCGGTGGTTCGTGATTTTTTGAATATCTTCTCGGAAGTATTACCAGGTTGTTTCCAGACTGTTATGATAGAGCTCGTGATCAAGTTGGTTTTCCTAAAAACCACCCCTTCTCCAAGAATTCGTGTTGGATAGCCCTGAAACTAGTAGGTTAAGCTAAACAACAACTTGGAGAGTTGGAAGATAAAAGCTTGTCTAACTTAGTTCATTCCAAAGGGGTATCTTTTGTGTTGTGTGAGTCTTGAAGAAAGATGATATTCTCATCGGTTGATTCGTGTGATCAATTGTTGCATATACTATCTTGTCCAATTTTGATTTGAGTATGGGCTATTGTCAAATCAAACTCAGAACCAAAGATTTTCGTAACAGTGTCTTACTTGTGGATTTCCTTGAGCATACACATTATTTTCTTTGATCTGACCAATGCTATTATCTTGCTCACATAGTTGTGGAAATCCATTTATATGGGTATCTCGATGAATTGTTGTTGAGCCCATCGGCAACATTTTCATTTGTTCCATGGTTTATGTTGGACATTAAGCTAGTGTTTGAAACTTTGTAGACATTGTCTTCGTGTCTTGTGCACGGGGTATACGTTAGGTGTAAAAAGTGACTTCATCTAATTCACGTGCATTTGATGCAAGTTGCCGCCATGAATTCGTGAAAAGTTATTTTGTTTTCTTTGAAATCATCCCAAGTTAGTCATGCACGTGCGAAGTATTCTATGGTTTGATAGACTGATCATCTTCATTCCATATGTATCTCCTAGCACACAAAGCCACTGATTAATTTGTTCAAGGAAAATAAGCTAAATGCTAATCCATCGTAATACACAAGGCTTCGTTATCCGCAATGATGGTTCCCACCCAGAACTCGGTAGTGTTTTGTTGTAAGACTTTTCATGTGATCGTCATTGTCTTGGACAATGTGATCACGTGGATCTTGCAATCCAGCTCATTTTTTAGAGTTGGCTTCCATAGTTCATCTCCTGAGAATCTCGCAACGTTATCTCGTCGATTTGTCTTGCAAACTTTCTTTTCAGACATGCTGAGTCTCAAACATCATGTCACCAACCAGATCTGAATCTCAGATAGATATCATGGTTGTAACGCTTCCCAAGGATTATAATATTGGTCTCCCTATAACCGGTAAAGTGATGTCGTGGCTAACACACCTAGCCGAAAGACTTAATGTTATAATATCTTGCATCAGCAACCTTAGCTATTTCCCTATGAGGACTTTGTATGACTTGTTCTAGAAGTTGTTCCTCATGGACCCCCTTTGAGCCCCGAAGTCCGACCTTTACTTGATGTTCTAGCTACCAAGAAGCTGGGTCATCTTATTACATCAAGGAGAACATTATAAGCAAAGTGCTAAATGTCTCTCGGTCGATCATCCAGATTTCGTTTCCTTGGCATAACTAAGGTGAAATCTCAGAAAGTGTTGTCTCCCTTTGCATCTGCATCCCCCACCATTGTTCATCATAGTAGTATGATGTGTCACCAAAATCTTGGCACGGATATTGGTAAAACTTTGATGAATATGGAAATGCTCAAGTTCTTGAGTGCATGCTCACACACAGGGTTATATCCTCGGTATCAGTTGGAATGTGCCTTCCGTTTGCCGAGTTGCTCTATAACTCTAGCTTCCTTCCAAACCGAGTATGCCATTCTTTCGAATTCTTTCAAACGATCAATTGTGAATTGCCTTACCCTGGTATGAATAGTATCAATGATCTTTTGATCAAAAGTAATTCTTTTTTCCACTTAAGGGAATAACTCTACGTGTCACCTTTCTAAGGTCTCCCGTTATGGTATGAAGGGCAACTTAATCCTCGCTACTTTGAAACCTCGTCATCATCTATTTTAATTGTGGAATTGTTGCCTACCAATTGAAGCTCTATCATATGCCTCATTTCCTCATTCTTGTTATGTGTTTTGTATCTTAGCTCAAGGGATGTTCCTACGTCTCATTCTATGAGTTGATCATGAGTTGTTCGATCTTCGAGGAGATCGAATCTTGTATAATCTTCCTGTTCTTTTGTCGTCGTGTTAGATGAAGACCTCAAAGACAAAGACGTCAAGGTCATCATGATGCAACAAATCAACATCTCTGAGAAGAGCAAATGGACCGTGAAGATTATGATAGCTAGTGTCCCCTGAGTCCTCTTACCCTACGCCTATATCTCGGGACGAGATTCTTGTTTAGTGGGGGTGAGTTGTTAGAGCCCCAGATCTAGACTTGTTTGTCATTTCATTTCATGCATGCATTTCTATTTTTTTTGAAAATGAAATGAGGAGTGATCAAGCCTCATCATTTAATTTTTTTCAAACAAGCAACATAAAAATTGCTTCAAATTGATACAAGGAAATGTTCCTGATTTTTCAAGAAAATATTGGACTCAGATAAAAATGTCAACCAATATTTTTGGATCACATAATCATTTCATATTGGGCATTTGAATTAATTCAACCCTATTTGCATTGGATTTATAAATGCTTTCAATAATTTTATAGATCCAATAATTCTGGAAATTGGTGAGTGGTTCTGAATATATTAGAAGAGGCCACATATAAATTTTCAGAACATTTTATTAAGTGATTTGGTATTTTAAACAAATCAAAACAAAACGCAGAAAATAGAAAAAAACTGCACCTACCTGGCCTTGTAGCCGACCCGCTAGGCAGCCCAACCCATCCAGCGCAGCGCCTTTCTTCAACCTTATGCCAGAAGGCGAGGTAGCTGCATGGAGCACGCATGGCCGAGCCGTGCCACCTCCTTCTTGCCACGTACGAGGCGCCCCCAAGCCTATCTTCATGCCATGGAGATGCCCCACAACCTCCTCTCACTTACCCCTCGCTCTCTGCTCGCCCTGGAGCTCTCCCCCTCTCAATCTCTAGGATCACGGAGACCCACCGGAGAGCATCACCGTTGCAGCCGTGCCCATCGCCGCCCCCTCGCCGCATTTCCTTGTCTAGAAGACCGACCGTACACCCCCTCATCTCCCTGCCCAAGGAATCAAGCCCAGAAGCTTTCCATCGCCGCCATCATCGTCGTTCTCATCACCGGCCGCCGAACCTCCCCGAGGTTGATTCACAGCACCCGAAGCTTCCCCGGCCTCTACGTCTGCGCTAATCGAACCGCTGTGAGATCCTGCGTCGAATCCCCTAACCCCGTGGCCTGTCCCTCGTCGTAGACGTTGCCCCCTTGCTGATCGTAGCGCGTCGCCGCTAGGCCCGTCGTCGGCGTACTTCCCGTGCCCCTCCGGCCACCCAGCTGCCACCAATAGAAGCAACGCACCCCGAGGAACCCATTCCACCCATACGGCGAGCCTCCGTCGCTCTGTTGGTCGCCGATGTCGACCTCGCCGGCCTGAGCCACCGCCATGTGGGCCGGCCAGTCATGGATTAGGTTAAGCCTAATTACTAGTTAGTTAACCCCCTTCAAACACTGATAGTGGGCCCCAACGCCTCTAAATTAGGAATTAAAGTTAAATTAAACTATGTTAAGTAGTTGTGACATTGACGTGTGGACCCCACACGTCAGATTTGACTTTGACCAAGTCAGTTGACCTGCTGAGGTCATGCTGACATAGTGATGATGCAATAAAACCTTTCTGGATTAAATCAATCCAGAAAATTCCAAAAAATAACTAAAACTTCAAAAATTCATAGAAAATAAAATATAACTCCAAATGAAACAAATAATATATGAAAAATCATCAAAAATGCAAGGAATCTAATGGCATCATTTTCATGCATGTTAGAACAACTTTTGTCCTCTGTTTTGGACGAATCAAATAAATGCCTTTAAATAATCATATATGGAGTTCGAATTTGAACCTTTGGTTCAAACTAACTTCATTTAATCCTTATGCTAGATGCATTAGCTCAATCATTAACATTTTACCATATCATGATCATGTATCATAATGTTGCATTTCCATGAAGTAAATATTATTATTTTTGTGTTTGCCGGTGTTGTTCCCTCTCGATAGACAATGGTTTCGATGATGTGATCATTGACATTGATGAAGACTCATTGCTATCTTCAGAACTGCCAAGCAAGCAAAACCCCCTTGAGCATTCTGATAAAATCCTACTCTCTCGCTCATGCTCTCTTTTACTACATTAGGACAACATCGATTCAACTGTTATTTATTCTTGGTAGTTGAACCCATTCCTCCGCATGACGTGATTTTTCCATAGTAAATAGTTGAAACACTTAGAATGAGTAGCAACTTCTTGAGCCTTGATGTGCTACTCATCCATGATTGTTTACTGTGCCTGCTATGCTTAGAGTTGCGTCGGGGCTGATCCATGTGGACGATGAATCAAAATGGTTGTGTTCATGTCCTACAATGGGAGAGTAAAGGTGTGAATCCGATTTGGTAAAGGTAGCGATGAGAGGCCATGTAAAATTACATGGTGGGTTGTCTCATTGGGACCGTCCTTAAGAACTGAGTTCTGTGTATGTTATTCAAGATTAGATACTACCATGCATTGGGACCGAAACCAATGGACCCTCTCGGCTTATTAATCGCCTAGATCTTTGTCCAGGAGTTGCAACTAGTTTCTGGTGTTTGTAGGAAATGTGTTGGCGGCCGCGTTTAGCTCTGCCCGACGGGGTAGGATTCCGTGCGGTGGATACACAGTGGCACGGTGTACCAAGTGGCACCCGGATGGTGGGCTTGGAAACCTTGCGCACATCATTTGAGGCCGTAGATGAAACTTCAACCGGACTTCCTTGCGGGTTCAGTCTCAAGTAGGCGATAAACCTGGACTAGGGTCTTGTGTGGTTAACGGTCGTGGCCGACACCCACGCCAGTGATTCCGCTTGAAGGTTGCCGAGATGCATGACGTGCATATGGTGATAAGTGGTGAGAGCGTGTGTGAAGAAGTATACCCTTGCAGGGTGAATTAATCTGTTTGAATAGCCGCGTCCTCGGATATGGACTGCTTGGAAATGTTATGTGGTACATAGATAACTTGGAATGGATACTCTAAAATATGCAACAGAAGTCTGAGTGCTATGGATGACCTTCTCGTAGGGAGACGAGAGTGGATCCATAGTGGTGTATTGATTGGTGAATATGTGGACCCGTGTGCAATATCCCACCTCAAAGAAACTACTTGTAGTCGTAGTATGGGTTAGCCAAGAGTCAAAGCTGGGTTGCTGCAATTAAACTCCACAATCCCCTTGTTGATACTGATGCATATGTAGATAGTTCCGATGTAAGTCTTGCTGAGTACCTTTGTACTCACGTTTTCTTAATTTATGTTTTTGCAGAGGAGACCTTTGTCTCACCATTGGTTTCTGCTCGATGTGTTCGATGTTGACTGGAATAGCTTGGGAATCCCAGACACGGGTCTGGCTCCTTTGGTAGGGTCGTTGTAGCTTTTCAGGCTCCTCCAGCCATTTTTAGTAGATGCGTGTACCCAGACATGTTTTGCTTCCGCTTGATGCTTGTATGACTTGAGTGTTGGGTCATGTGACCCATGTTTGTAATATCACACTATGTTGACCCTTATGAGTCTTTAATAAATGCTTGAGTCATAGAGTTATGTTGTCATGCCATGTTGTATCTACACATATCTTGCATATTGTGTGTATGTTTGAAATGCATTGGTATGCGTGGGATTCGACTCCTAGTTGTGTGCCTTTAGTAGTACTCTTTACGGGGAAATGCCTCTTTGTGCTTCCATCGAGCCTTGGTAGCTTGCTACTGTTGTGGACACATTGATTGACCGGGATGTATCCTTCTTTGCTACTGTGTCTGTCCCCTCGGGGAAATGTCACGCGGTGTAATGGAGTCCTTGTAGTTTGCTACGACTCGTCTACACATGCTGTTGACCGACACCTGCTTTGCTGGGTTATGTATGCATGTCCATGTACGGATGTGCCACTTGGGTTTATAACTAGTCATGTCGACCCGGGTTCTTTGTCGTTCGAATGCTAGCGACATTTTCATATACGTGAGCGAAAATACGCAAACGGTCCCGACCAAGGTAAGGTGGGAGCCATGGAGTTTACCGTGCGTGAGGCCGCAAAGTGATGTGATGTGTTACAGGTTGGGTTCTTATGACTTAGGATCGGGGTCCCGACACTTCGGGATCTGTTCGGAAACTTCTTCCCTCCAATTTGCATGCAGTTGGAGATGTTCTTATATGGTAACTCTTCGGCTATTTTCTCCGCTGAATCTTGCTTCTGCTGTTTCGGCACCGGAAAGTTGTAAACTGTGTAAAATAGGCCAAAACACTATAAGTACATCATCATAATGTGAAATATATCAATGAATAGAGGCAAAATATGATACAAAATAGTGATGAATTTTGGACGTATCGACTCCCCCAAGCTTAGTCCTCGCTTGTCCCCAAGCGAATACTGAGCTCGGTAAACCTGTCCACAAGTTTAGAGAGTGAAGTGTCGATAAATAAAAATACGGACAATAAGCATCATAATTTCTCTACTAAACTCAACCATCCTCAAGAGCAATCAAAACTCATAAGGCCCTTATGAAAGAGTAATATAAATTACAATCAAAAGTAGAGCTAAGAAAACTCATCAAACTGTGGCAAACATATCCTTGGTCAAAGAACAACTAATAACTTTTAACTTTTGCTCTTCCTCTTATATTTTGATGAGATCAATTGAAGCTTTTTGAAATAACATGTTATTAGTCAAGAAGTGAAAATGCTAACACAAAGGAAGATGTTTGCTTTAGCTAGGCTTAACAAACAACTCACTTATCTTAATGATAATGTCAACAAAGGTGTGATATGGCAATTCTCAATGAAACAATATAAATGCATGCATCTTTGTCAACATAAAGTGTCTGTTCTTTTCAGGATAGAAATAAGTAGGTTTACTGACTCAACATAAAAGTAAAAGATTGGCCCTTCGTAGAGGGAAGTAGGGAAAACTCATGTGCTAGAGCTTTTTAGAGATTCCGAAATCAACAAGGTTGTAAAACAAGCTTTTGAGAGGTGCATAATTTCTCAACGAATTCTAGTAGATAGCCTAATACTTCTCATGCTAGACAAGTTTTGAGGAACCGCTCCCAAAGTGGGGACGATCACATCCCCTTAGTCTCCTTTGTTTATCACTACCAAAGTTTTCATCAACAAAGCATGAAGGAGGTTTTGTTTGTTGTTATTATCTTTTACGAGCTGGGCGCGCTCATGCCAGTCCCTTCTGGTGCTAGGGGTTCGCAGATCACATGCAAACCTAGGATAAAACTTGTCTAGTATGAGAAGATCATGAATTACCTACTACTTCCTCATGAGCTAAATATAGCACATGAGTAATATACTTTAGGAGTGGTGGTGAAATACCACATATAGGGAAGGTATGGTGGACTCTTGGGAAGGCTGAGGTTTCAGGGTATGGATGCACAAGCAGTATTCATGCTTAGTGCAAGGGTTGGCTAGCAAAGGCTTTTGAGAGCAGACAAATAATGTTGACTTGGATGCAAAACAATATAAAGTTTAACATAAAGAATTGGCATAAAACATCAAGTTGTTTTCCTTGTCAGCATAACACTTCAAGCATAAGAACAAAAAAGTTTTGGCTATGTCGCTACTAGAAAAACTCATACTTGTTTTTATGACCAATGCTATGTTTGCCAAGATTAAATAAAGTTTTCAAAGCCATACCTGATATGTAAGATCAATACTCCCATAAGAATCAACATATAAGATCGATTACATGAAGAGAATACCAAGTGCAGCAAAGAAACCAATAGACTTCTCATTAATATTCCACCATAGACACTACACACTCACGGATACAAGACTCTCCACAAAGGAGTGATAAACCTCAATGCAAACACCTATTTCATAAGATAATTTCCCTAGACATGATACGACACTAAACTTGACCATGAAAGGTAAAGGATAAAAATAAAGATACCGGGTACTCCCCCAAGCTTGGAACAAGCTAAGGGAATGCCATTACCCATGAAGATTTCACTTTTCATCCTACTTGTTGTTCTTCAAGTCCGCTATTATGCACCGAAGGGTTTTGTTTTCAGCTTCCAATATGGTGACCTGTACCTTAAGCACACGGAAGTCTTCACAAAACTGGTTAGTGATTGTGTAAGCTTCGGATATAGTAGATGACACAGGTGGCGCTCCCGGTGGAGGGACAATTTCTGAAAGGGTCAGAGAAAGATCATGTTGAGGGTTAATAAACCCCACGAGGATGGGGTTGTTGGAGCTGGATCCTCGTGATGAAGGATCTCCTTCCTGTTGGGTGGTGACCATCTTGACTTCCTCTCTCACGAAGCATTCCATCTCCGCTTGTCTTGCAGTTATCTCTTCATTGGTAGCCCATCCGGTGACCTTCCCTTGGTTGATATCTTGCTGGACATGGTGGAGACGACGACCTATGTAGTCTTCCCCGCTTGAGTCGCAAGAAGAAATCTCGAACAATAGCTTCTTAGCCTGGCAGAAAAAGATCGACAGAGAAATCACACGGAATCGCAAGATACAAAGCCGGGATGATCCGGGAAAATATATAGCAAAAAGTTCTGCACCAAAACGAAGGTAACAAGCCAAAGTACAGTCAGAGATGGATTCCGGGTGGTCCACGCGGCCTCCTGGCACGGCGATGGGCTAGCCCACGCGAGCAGGTCGCCTAGGTGACCTGGAGCTCCTCTCCGGCTATCCTTCGGTTTAGAATTTTCCTAATTTTGCAAAAAACACATAATACAGATCTTTTATTGATGTTCGCGAAGTTTCCTTACCATATTTCATGCCTTTTCTTATTCTGATTTTGTCGGCGCCTGATACAGTGTTGCAATATGTTCTTCATGAGTGGCTACCTGTATCACATCCACGTCTACATTGATGGGGTCTCTAACCATGTAATGCTTGAGTCTTTGCCCATTCACAACATGTGGTTTCGTGCCTTCAAAATTATTAATCTTGATTGCACCGGAGCGGCAGACTTCTTTGATATGGTACGGTCCTTCCCACTTGGAAAGTAATTTACCTGGAGAAAACCTAAAACGAGATCTATACAACAAAACTTTGTCACCAACATTAAATTCAAGTTTCTTGTCATGCCACTTCTTTACCTTTTCTTTGAACATTTTTGCGCTCTCGTAAGCTTCACTTCTCCACTCGTCTAGAGAAGTCAAGTTCATGAGACGCTTTTTACCAGCAAGCTTTGGATCAACATTAAGCTCTCTAACAGACCAGAAAGCTTTGTGATCTAACTCTAGAGGTAGATGGCATGCCTTGCCATAAACCATCTTAAACGGAGACATCCCCATGGGATTTTTGTAAGCAGTTCTATATGCCCACAAGGCATCTCCTAACTTATTGGACCAGTCCTTTCTAGAACTGTTCACTGTCTTTTGCAAGATCAACTTGATCTCTCTATTTGTGAGCTTGCTACTTCTCAAACAACAGCGCCCGAAATTGACACGTTGACGAAGACTTGCTTTCGTTGGTTTTTCCCTTGAAGAGGAAAGGGTGATGCAGCACAGGAGCAGTAAGTATTTCCCTTAGTTTGAGAACCAAGGTATCAATCCAGTAGGAGAATCTCGTCAAGTCCATACTACCTGCGCAAATACAAAAGAGCTTGCACCCAACGCTATAAAAGGGGTTGTCAATCTCTTCAAGATTGATTGCAAAGTGAGATCTGAAGGCGGAAAGTGCAACGAAGTAAAAGAGTAAGGCTGAAAATATGATGTGAAGTAGACCCGGAGGCCATAGTGTTCACTAGAGGCTTCTCTCAAAATAGCAAATAATACGGTGGGTGAACAAATTACTGTCGAGCAATTGATAGAACCGCGCAAAGTCATGACGATATCTAAGGCAATGATCATACATATTGGCATCACGTCCGAGACAAGTAGACCGATAGTTTTCGCATCTACTACTATTACTCCACACATCAACCACTATCCAGGATGCATCTAGTGTATTGAGTTCATGACGAACAGAGTAACGCCTTAAGCAAGATGACATGATGTAGAGGGATAAACTCAAACCAATGATTGAAACCCCATCTTTTACCCTTGATGGCAACAACATGATGCGTGCCTCGCTACCCCTTCTGTCACTGGGTGAGGTCACCACACGGTATGAACCCAAAACCAAGCACTTCTCCCATTGCAACAATCATATATCAAGCTGGCCAAACAAAACCCACAACTCGAAGAGAATTACAAGGATATGAAATCATGATTAAGAGAGATCAGAAGAAACTCAAATAAGATTCATAGATAATCTTATCATAAATCCACAATTCGTCGGATCTCGACAAACACACCACAAAAGAAGATTACATCGGATAGATCTCCATGAAGATCATGGAGAAATTTTGTTAGGGCATAGTTTATGCCTAAGTAATTTTGGTGATTGATGAAAGTACCGCAAAGGACTAATCGTGTGTGTTAAGATTTCAGATAACACATGCCAATGACACAAGACGACTCGCCCCCTCTTTCCATGGAACAGAAGCTCAGTGTTCTCTATGATTCTCTTTCTTTGAGTCATAGGAACGCCGTACTATTAAGAGGGGACCCGTAGTGGAAAGGTTTGGGTGGAATCAATTTTGCACGCACACACTTTATCTCCTTTCCCCTTGCCTGCAACTTTGGAGTGGCTCCCGCCTTTGTGTTTATCTCATCTAAGCAAATGGTCCCTCAGCGGTAGTATCGCTGTGCCTAGCGGTAGTACCGCTAGCCCTAGCGGTAGTACCGCTGGAGTGCTAGTGGTAGTAGCACTGTAGCCAGCAGTAGTACCGCTAGCTGGCGGTAGTACCGCCCCTGGTCAGCGGTAGTACCGCTCCAGGAGCTTAGTACCGCCTTCCTAGCGGTTGTACTTCGACAGACCTTTTTGCGAAGACTTTCTTGGCGGTGGTTGGCCCAGTAGTGCTTATGCATTACCATGGGCCCAGCGGTAGTACCGCTGCACCCAGCGGTAGTACCGCTGGAGTGCCAGCGGTAGTACCGCTGCATCCAGTGGTAGTACCGCTAGGCACGGGCTGTGAGTGGGAAAACGGTTGGATTCCCCCCCCCCACTATATAAGGGGTTCTTCTAGCTGTGGAACCTTATCTCTTACCCTCCCAAGCTCCATTGTTGCTCCCTAAGCTCAAAAGTGCCCGATATCTCTCCCTAGCCAATCAAACTTGTTGATTCTTTAGGGATTGGTTGAGAAGGCCTAGATCTACAGTTCCACCAAGAGAAAAGTTGATTCCCCCACCAATCCCTTGCGGATCTTGTTACTCTTGGGTGTTTGAGAATCCTAGACGATTGAGGTCACCTCGAAGCCACATTCCATTGTGGTGAAGCTTCGTGGTCTTGTTGGGAGCCTCCAAGCTTTGTGTGGAGTTCGCCCCAACCTTGTTTGTAAAGGTTCGGTCGCCGCCTTCAAGGGCACCTATAGTGGAATCACGGTACCTTGCATCGTGCGAGGGCGTGAGGAGAATACGGTGGCCTTAGTGGCTTATTGGGGAGCATTGTGCCTCCACACCGCTCCAACGGAGACGTACTTCCTGTCAAAGGGAAGGAACTTCGGTAACACATCCTCGTCTTGATTGGTTCCACTTGTGGTTGTCTCTAACCTTTACTTTGTGTATGCTTATGTTGTTGTCTATCTCTTACTTGTCTTAGTAGCTCTTGTTGTTAGCTTCATTACGGTTCACCCCATTGTTGTTATTTTTGTGAACCCGTATGTTGTTTACCCTAACTTGTTAAGATTAATTAAAAAGTGGTCGTTGCCTATTCACCCCCCTCTAGTCAACCATATCGATCCTTTCAATTGGTATCAGAGCCACGTCTCTTTATTAAGGGTTTAACCACCCGAAGAGTATGGAAGATGATGAGGGAGTTTCCCGTGCACAAACCGAGGGCATGGACTTGACTTCAATCACAAGGGACGACTTGAATACGGCTATGGCCGCACTCAAGACGTCCATGATGAACGAGGTCAAGACCATGCTTAAAGAGTTAATTGAGGGAATTAGAAACTCTCCCGAACCGGCATTGGTGGTTAAACCCACCACCACGGATTCGGAGGCCGATTCCGTCAGGGAAGCAACTAAAGGTACGCAACCTTCCCAACCTCTCGAAAATAATGGGAATGAGACGTATGCATCTGTTCCCCCTCCCTTGGTCAATGGAGGACCGGTTCCCACACCGCGTCTTAATCCCGTTGGTCCTCCTCCTAAACTTGTAGAAGGTGATTTTGCTAACTAGGTATTTTCTATTAAGTCTCATTTGAATCACAACTCAACAAATTTGTGGAGAATCATCGAGCAAGGATATTATCCCCATGATCCAAGCAACCTCACTCCAAGAGAAGATGCAGATAATCAATACAATCACTCTGCTATGTTTATTCTCCAGTCTACAATGCCACCTGAAGATCTTCCTCACTTGCGTCCCTTCACTTTGGCCAAGGATTTTTGGGAGCACATTATGGTGTTGTACAAGGGAAGCTCAAGCATTCAACCATCCAACTATGAAGTGATACTTGATAAGGCCGATGAGTTTGTGATGAAGGAAGACGAGGACCCTCATGATCTCTATCGGAGGGTGACTGCTATTGCTGTGGCACTCAAAGACCATGGGAGCAAGGATGTGGATATTACATGGGTCAAGCGCAAGTTTCTCAAAGCCATCATGCCTTTCAATAAAGCCATGTCATCTGTCATTCGTCAGCGACCACACTTCCAATCCTTGTCTTCCAGTGAGGTGTTGGATGAATTCATTGCAATGTCAATCATGAACGAAACAGCTGACAATGCACTTGCTCGTGTTCGTTCAAAGATAGCTTCTCCCAACCTTGCGTTAAAGGCAAAAGCAACGTTTGAAGAAGAAGAACAGGATGAGGAAGAGGAGAGCTACCCTGAAGACATGAAGTATGCCTATCATGAGCACATGGCTCTTGCATCAAGACAATTCTGGGGGAACAAGAGGAACTCAAGACCCACCTTCACCAAGAACAACTCGAGTGGGTTCAAACCCAAGTAACAAGTGAGGACATGCTATAACTGTGGTAACTTGAGTCACTTCGTGGCCGAATGTCCCTATGAGAAAAGGGAAGACAACGGGGGCAAGCTCATTCGCAAAGACAAAACCAAGTCACTTCCAATCAAGAACAACTTTGTGAATAAACCTCACCCAAAGGGGATGGTGGCCCTTGAAGAGTACCCTTCCGATGATGATGATGATGATACAGTGGCAACGACAACTGTTGCTATTGCCACTCCCTCTCCCCAGAAGGTGTCTCTCTTCAGCGCCCCCAACGAGAACCACATCAGCAAGTGCCTCATGGCAAAAGGTATCAATCAGGTAACCCCCATCATTAAGACCAACATCACTACTCCTCCTTCATTGTTAAATTGTGTTGGTGATAGTGATGTTGGGGAACTTAATGAGCATGATCTTGACAAGTTTCTGTGCACTATTAAGGGAGAATCCAAGAAGCACTTTGTTTCTCTCTTGGAACAACTGGGTGAGGCCAATGACCTCATCGAGTCTCATGAGGAGACCATCTCCGAGCTTCAGGGACACAATCGTGACTATGCCGATGAAATTGCCGAATTATCTATTGCTCTAGAAAAGGAGCACACTCTTCGTTTGGCTCTTGAGGAGTCATACAACGATGACTGCGCTAAAATGCAAAAGAAACTAGATCATGATATTGTTCTTACTCGTATGCTTAAGTCTGAGAAGTATGCTCTTGGGGTTGGCCATGATAGACTCAAAGTGGAGTTTGACACACTTGACAAGGCTCACAAGGTCTTGAAAGGTGTTCATTTCTCTCTGAAAGAGTCTCATGATCAACTCCAAGCAAAGCTTACCAAGGAGATCTCTACTTGTCCTCCCTTTGTGTTAATTGATAATGCTTGTAAAACTAATCCTTGTTGTGAGCATGTACATCTTGTGGAGGAAAATGCCAAGTTAAAGGAGAAACTTGAGAAGGGCCTTGTGGCATGCATACAAGGTGAGAAGAGCCTGAACGACCTCTTGAGCACTCAAAAGGGTGTTGTAGGAAAGGAGGGACTTGGACTTACCTCCAAGTCAAAAGGAAAAAGGAGGAACAGGAACAAACGATCTCCTACCATCATGGACATCTTTGTCAAAGAGGGTGAAGGGACTCAGGAGGTGAACAGGAACAAGGTGGACGATGGTAACGTCAATAAGGGCAAAACCATTCCTACTAACACAGCCGACAAACTTAATTCTTCTTATGACTTATGTCGTGCTAGTGATGGGCATGTTTATGCCAGATTTGTTGGTTCCTACTATGAGTCCATTGAATGGGCTATCTGGGTTCCTAAGACCCTTGTCTCTAACATGAAAGGACCCATTAAAAATGGGTACCTCAAACCAAGCCTTGATCTATTGCAGGAGTTTGCTTCCGGTGGGGTGTCATGGTTGCTCGATAGTGGAGCAACAAATCATATGACCGGAAGCAAGGACTTAGTGGTGGATGTGCATCCTTCTCCATCTATGCCCACCCATGTCCAATTCGCTGATGCATCCTCGTCAAAGGTATTGGGATTTGGTAAGGTGGTCATCTCTCAAGAATTATCTATTGAGAAGGCCATGCTTGTTGAGTCTCTTGCCTACAATTTACTTTCGGTTCGTCAACTCGCAATTATCTGTTTTTCCACATTCTTTAATCTTGATACTGTGGTCCTCCTATGGAGCAAGACTCTTAAAGTAGCCTATGTTGGATATGTCGAAAATGGCCTTTATGTGGTGAACTTCTCAAAGCGACCCACTAAGACCGCGACGTGTTTAATGGCTAAAGTTGATGTGGGCTGGCTTTGGCATCGCCGACTAGCTTATGTCAATATGAGATCTTTGCAAAGTCTTCTAACAGGGGACCATGTTCGTGCACTAACAAATGTGAGTTTTGCTAGAGGTCGTGCTTGCAGTGCCTGCATTGAAGGAAAGATTCATGAAACTGCTCATCGTCCAACAACTCTCATTTACACTAAGAGGCCATTAGAGCTCCTCCATATGGATCTTTTCGGCCCTCCATCATTTGATAGTCTTGGAGGCAGAAAGTACAGCTTGGTGATTGTTGATGACTACTCAAGATACACCTGGGTATATTTCTTCAAAAGGAAGAGTGAGACTCAACAAACTGTCATCAAGTTTGCTAATGAAGCTCAACGTCAACATGAAGCAAAGATCTTGATGATTAGAAGTGACAACGGCATCGAGTTCAAGAACTACACCTTGGATGAGTTTCTAGGTGATGAGGGAATAAAACAACAATATTCAGCACCATATACCCCTCAACAAAATGGCGTGGCACAAAGGAAGAACCGGACCTTGATGGACGCTGCAAGAACAATAATGGCGAAATTCAAATCTCCATATAACTTATGGGCAGAGGCCATCAACACAGCATGTCATGCGTCCAATCGGCTCTATATCCGCAAAGGCTTGAACAAGACTCCATATGAGATTCTCACTGGAAACAAACCCAATCTCAAGTACTTCCGGGTATTCGGTTGTAAGTGTTTCATTCTCAAGAAAGGTGCACATTTAGCTAAACTTGATTCTAGAGCACATGAGGGCATCTTTGTTGGTTATGCTACAAACTCTCATGCTTACCGTGTCCTCAACAAGTCCACCGGACTCATTGAGGAGACGTGTAACATGGAGTTTGATGAAAATAATGGCTCCCAAGTGGAGCAAAGTGGTCTTTGTGATGTAGGTGATGAAATTCCTCCCCAAGCCATAAGAAGAATGGGGATTGGTCAAATACTCCCCATTAAGGAACCCCTTGTGGCCGAAGGAGAAGGACAATGCTCTACTCAAGTGGAGCCATCACCCCCACAAGCCCCACACGCTTCCGATGAACAAAGAGAAGACTCTCAACAAGATGAACAAGCTCAAGGTCAAGATAAATTGCCCAACAATGATGATGTGTCCCATGATATTCAAGCACTTACCCAAGGTTCCAAACCTGCTCATGATCAAGATCAAGTGCAACCACAAGATCCAGACCAAGTAGAAGCACAAGATCAAGATCAAGAGAAACCACAAGTACAAGGACAAACAAGTGAACCTGCTCAAGTCGAAAGTCAAGATGATCAAGATACTGTCTCACAATTCCCTTCTGCAGCACCAACAGCCGGTGCCAAGGGAGGCTCAAGACACAAGGGCAAGCAAAGTAAACAAGTCGATGCTCCCCAGTTATCTAATGAAGAACTCTTGGAGCGTCGAGCAGCCAAGATTGCGAACAAGCTAAGAGTCAAGTCACATCTTATGAAGAATGTACTTGGCAGTTTAAAAAAGGGAGTATCCACCCGTCAACAAATTTGGAATTATTGTGAGCATCACACGTTTGTTTTGTATTGTGAACCTCAACAGGTACATTAAGCGCTCGATGATGAGGATTGACTTATGGCCATGCATGAAGAACTTAACAACTTCGAGCGTAACCAACTCTGGGATTTAGTGCCAAGACCAACGGAGGAACATAATGTCATCGGGACCAAATGGATATTCAAAAACAAGCAAGATGCCAATGGGATTGTGATTCGAAACAAGGCAGGATTGGTGGCTCAAGGCTACTCCCAAGTCGAGGGTATCGACTAACGAATTTGCTGCACTAATGATGGAGAAATTCGAGATCTCCATGATGGGAGAGTTGAAGTTCTTCCTCGGCTTCGAGATTAAACAAGGCCTAGGCGGGACCTTCATCAAACAAGCCACGTACACTCAAGACATGCTCAAACGGTTCGAGCTTGAAGATGTCAAGCCGGTCAAGTTCCCCATGCCAACAAGATGCAAGCTTGACAGTGATCCCAATGGTAAAGCAGTGGATCAAAAGGTATATCGCTCCATGATTGGATCCCTCCTTTACCTTTGTGCATCTAGACCAGATATTATGTTGAGTGTAGGGATATGTGCATGGTTTCAATCCGCACCAAAAGAAAGTCATTATATGGCTGTCAAGCGAATCTTTCGGTATTTGTCTCATACCCCAAACTTTGGCCTATGGTATCCCAAAGGAGCAAACTTCAACCTAGTAGGCTATTCTGACTCAGATTGGGCAGGAGATTGTGTGGAGAGGAAGTCAACTTCTGGAGGACGCCAATTCCTTGGTCGCTCACTAGTAAGTTGGTCTTCAAAGAAGCAGAATTGTGTCTCACTATCATCCACCGAAGCTGAGTATGTGGCAGCTGCAAGTTGTTGTGCACAATTGCTATGGATGAGGCAAACTTTAAAGGATTACAGTGTCACTTGTGACAAAGTGCCTCTTCTATGTGACAATCAAAGTGCTATCAAGATTTCCCTCAACCCAGTGCAACATAGCAAGACCAAGCATATTGATATTCGCCATCACTTCATTCGTGAACATACCAAGCTAGGTGATATTGAGGTTCACTTCATGCACACTGAAGAGCAACTTGCAGATATTTTCACTAAGCCCCTAGATGAAGCAAGGTTCCGGGAGTTAAGGCATGAGCTAAATATCATTGATTCAAGTAATGTGGATTGAAGCTAGGCACGTTGCACCTTACTGTGCATTCTATCTTGTTCTAGATGTAGGCATGGACATATGGGTAGTGTTGTTCTCTCAATGAACTCTTCCTCCCCCCATTATGCATAAATTGATCTAGTCTTTCACTTTAGCCATTACCAAATGGCACTTGTGCTTCAAAGACGAGCATTGGTCATGAAACCAAGGATAATTCTTCACGGTGTCATACCTTTGTCTCAAACATAGGTGGCCTCGGCCACCGCTCCCACCTTTCTCTCATATGGAAGAAAGGATACAAAATGACAAGTCAGTATATCTTCCTGGTGCTATCTTCTTATTTTCACTAACTTGTCATTTGCCCACGTCTTTCTCATCTCCTATGTTTCGTTGTGACATTTACAGCAGTACTACCGCCAGGGGTAGCGGTACTACCGCCAAGACCCCAGCGGTACTACCGCCAGGGGTAGCGGTACTACCGCCAGGACCCCAGCGGTACTACCGCCAGGGATAGCGGTACTACCGCCAGGACCCTAGTCTACCACGACCTAACTAGGACTTTTTAGGGCTGTCTCAAGGGGGAGCGGTACTACCGCCAGGGGGAGCGGTACTACCGCCAGGACCCCAACGGTACTACCGCTGCAGCCAGCGGTACTACCGCCAGGTAGCGGTACTACCGCCAGGACCACAGCGGTACTACTGCTGGCCCGTACCCCTTGGGCTATATAAAGGAGGGGGCGCCCGTTTTTCCTGCCTCCTTCTTCTTCCTCGTGGCTCCTCCCTCCCCAACCCCGAACTCCCCCTATTTGGATCTCTACCCGTGGAGCCCCTTCTCTCCGTTGAGTTGGAGGGTTTGCTCCACTTCTCCTTTCTCCACCAAGTGCCATGGACTCCGGTAAAGCTCCTCCCTTTATTCTCGTGGTTGATGTTTTCTTGTTCTAGGGTTAGGAGCATTGGTGATTTGGATCCATGTCTATGGTATTGTGCTTTGTTCTTGGATGGCATGAAGGAGATATTCAAGGGGAGTGTAGGTCCTATGATTCATTGCCTTTACATTGCCATGCCCCAGGTTCTTCATGTTTTAGATCAAGCACTTCTTCTATTTTGGATTAGATCTAAAACTTGAATCCTCTTGACTAGGCATGTCTTTATTTAGATGATTCTTGTGATCCTCATGTGTTTATGGCTGTGGTGGTGTTTTTAGTGATTATGCACAGTACCCATGGCCCTCGTAAATCCAATCTAGCTGTTTCTATGGGTCCTTTTTCATATTCAGATCTGAAAGTCACCCCCCTAGCGGTACTACCGCCAGGGGTAGCGATACTACCGCCACGACCCCAGCGGTACTACCGCCAGGGGTAGCGGTACTACTGCTAGGACCCCAGCGGTACTACCGCCAGGGGTAGCGGTACTACCGCCAGGAGGATATTCTTTTTCTTATTTTCATTTTCTTGACAATGTGAGTTTACTTTTATGCCTCTTTTTGTTCATTGCCTTGACTCCTTCTGTCGCTCTTTTTCGGTGTGTGTCTTGTGTGTCACAGGTGGTGCTCGCCACTCGAACCCCCCACGGGACACCCAGTCGAAGCATTATCGCAATCCAGAGGCTCCAGAGGGCTCCACCACTTCCGGTCTGCAACCCAAAAAGAAGTCTTTCAAGAAGGCAGCTCACAAGGACAAGGGGGTCAACGTTCGCACTATGCCCCCTAAGGACTTTCTGCGGTTCCGCACCAAAAATCACTATCTCCAAGAGAAGGCTGTGATCAATGATGTCGAGCATGTTTGGTCAACGGATGACTGCAGGATCTATCGCGACATCATCAAGCACTTCAAGAAGAGTTTTGTTCCAGTTCAGTGGATTGACTTGGATCACCTTCAGCGGAACTTGGATTACTTTGGTGACGCCCTCTCTTTGATTGACAAGCCTGGCATTAAGGAGATCATCTCCTTCAAGAAAGACTTTGATCCAGATGTTGTTGCCCAATTCTATGTCACTGTTCACTTCTCGCCTGATGACGAGCGCACCATGGTTTGGATGACTGGTACTCAGAAGATGACAGGTTCCTGGCGTGAATTCATGGCATTTCTCAAGGTCGACTTTCAGGGAGCTGACACTCCTATTGGGTCGCGTGCTCATGCTGCAGCTTCCACTGATAGGGCCCCCGCCAAGGACAGGCTGCAGCAACTTTATGTGAAGAAAGGTGTGCTCCCCAAGCCTCTGGATATCATGCATCGGATCTTCCGCAACACCCTCTTTCCTCGCATGGGTAACTTCGACGAGGTGCATGGTTCTCTGGCTGAGATGCTTCTGCTTTGTGAGGAGGCTATGACTAAGGAGTGTGCCCCTCTCGATATTTCTGATGTGATGTTCACTGAGCTCTGGAACTGCATCATGATGCGCAAGGTTCCCATCTACGGGCCCTACTTGTTTGCCTATATTCGCCAGAAGTGGCACGACACCTTTTTGCTTGAGGAGTTCCACCTTCAGGCTGATTACTTTGTGCACGATCCCATCAGGCTCCGCATCAAGGACAAATGGGCCAACCCATCAACTTCATCTCAGCACATGGACACTGACACAGAGACTGCTGCTGACAGAGGCACCGCTTCTCAGTCCCACTCTTCTGCTATGCCATCTTGGGCAGTGAAACTGCAAGATAAAATGAAGACTCTCTTCTGTATGCAGGCTAAGGGACAGTATCAGACTCATGTGGCCCAGAAGGAGAACTGTCAGAGGCACAAGCGTGTCCTGAGGACACTTGATGTTGAGATCTCCAGCCGCTCAGAGGACGACATCACTCCAGAGTCTGCTTGGATGCGGGCTCAAGGTTATCAGTGGTCTCATGCAGAGGAGGAGGAGGACAATGAGGAGGAGCAGGACGATCCGGATGCCACGGACAGGTCTGGGGATGATGAGGATGAGGAGTGACCACCTGTGTTTTTAGGTGTGCCCCTTTTTGGTGTCTTGTGCCAAAGGGGGAGAGAGTCTAGGAGCTGGATTTGAGAGTTGAACTTGGCTTATCTTTCGTGTTTGCTTTGAACTTGGTTTGCTTTTATTTGCTATCTTTGCTTTGTGTGATGTGAGTCTTGAACTAATGTGAGATTTATTTCCATCATATGCTCCTTATTTTTATATATCTCTATCCTTTTGTTCACATATTATTCACTGTGCAAATCCGGAATTGTCATCAATCCACCAAAAAGGGGGAGATTGTTAGGGCATAGTTTATGCCTAAGTAATTTTGGTGATTGATGACAGTACTCCAAAGGACAAATCGTGTGTGTTAAGATTTCAGATAACACATGCCAACGACACAAGATGACTCGCCCCCTCTTTCCATGTAACAAAAGCTCGGTGTTCTCTATGATTCTCTTTCTTTGAGTCATAGGAACGTCGTACGATTAAGAGGGGACCCGTAGTGGAAAGGTTTGGGTGGAATCAGTTTTGCACGCACACACTTTATCTCCTTTCCCCTTGCCTGCAACTTTGGAGTGGCTCCCGCCTTTGTGTTTATCTCATCTAAGCAAATGGTCCCTCAGCGGTAGTACCGCTGTGCCTAGCGGTAGTACCGCTAGCCCTAGCTGTAGTACCGCTAGAGTGCTAGCGGTAGTACCGCTGCAGCCACTGGTAGTACCGCTAGCTGGCGGTAGTACCGCCCCTGGTCAGCGGTAGTACCGCTCCAGGAGCTTAGTACCGCCTTCCTAGCGGTTGTACTTCGACGGACCTTTTTGCGAAGACTTTCTTGGCAGTGGTTGGCCCGATAGTTCTTATGCACTACCATGGGCCCAGCGGTAGTACCGCTGCAGCCAGCGGTCGTACCGCTGGAGTGCCAGCGGTAGTACCGATGGAGTGCTAACGGTAGTACCGCTGCATCAAGCGGCAGTACCGCTAGGCATGGGCTGTGAGTGGGAAAACGGTTGGATTCCCCCCCACTATATAAGGGGTTCTTCTAGCTGTGGAACCTTATGTCTTACCCTCCCAAGCTCCATTGTTTCTCCCTAAGCTCAAAAGTGCCCGATCTCTCTCCCTAGCCAATCAAACTTGTTGATTCTTTAGGAATTGGTTGAGAAGGCCTAGATCTACACTTCCACCAAGAGAAAAGTTGATTCCCCCACCAATCCCTTGCGGATCTTGTTACTCTTGGGTGTTTGAGCATCCTAGATGGTTGAGGTCACCTCGAAGCCACATTCCATTGTGGTGAAGCTTCGTGGTCTTGTTGGGAGCCTCCAAGCTTTGTGTGGAGTTTGCCCCAACCTTGTTTGTAAAGGTTCGGTCGCCGCCTTCAAGGGCACCTATAGTGGAATCACGGTACCTTGCATCGTGCGAGGGCGTGAGGAGAATACGGTGGCCTTAGTGGCTTATTGGGGAGCACTGTGCCTCCACACCGCTCCAACGGAGACGTATTTCCTGTCAAACGGAAGGAACTTCGGTAACACATCCTCGTCTTCATTGGTTCCACTTGTGGTTATCTCTAACCTTTACTTTGTGTATGCTTATGTTGTTGTCTATCTCTTACTTGTCTTAGTAGCTCTTGTTGTTAGCTTCATTACGGTTCACCCCATTGTTGTTATTTTTGTGAACCCGTATGTTGTTTACCCTAACTTGTTAAGATTAATTAAAAAGTGGTCGTTGCCTATTCATCCCCCCTCTAGTCAACCATATCGATCCTTTCAACTTTGTATTGAAGATCTAAGAGAGAGAAGAAGCCATCTAGCTACTAGCTATGGACCCGTAGGTCTATGGTGAACTACTCACGCATCATCAGAGAGGTCATGGTGTTGATGAAGAAGCCCTCAAGATCCGAATGCCCCCTCCGACAGGGCACCAGAACGTGCCCCAGATGGGATCTTGCGGAGACAGAAGCTTGCGGTGGCTGAAAAGTACTTTCGATGATCTCTTGATTTTTTCTGGAATTATTGGGAATATATAGGCAAAAGACCTAGGGCAGAGGTGGCCCACGGAGGCCACAAACCTGGGAGGCGCGAGCCCCCCTGGCCGCGGCTAGGGGGCTTGTGGGGTCCCTGGTGGCCCCCTGCCTTGGTTCTCAAGTCCTCCGATTGTCTTTTGTTTCCGAAAAAATCTTTTTGGAAGTTTCGTTCCGTTTGGACTTCGTTTAAAATCCTCCTGTCAAAGGGGTCAAAAAACACGGAAAAAATAGGAACTGGCACTTGACACTGAGTTAATAAGTTAGTCCCAAAAAGATATAAAAGGCATACAAAGCATCCAAAATTGACAAGATAATAGCATGAAACCATCAAAGATTATAGATAAGTTGGAGCCGCATTGATGACCCACAAGTATAGGGGATCAATCGTAGTCCTTTCGATAAGTAAGAGTGTCGAACCCAACGAGGAGCAGAAGGATCTGACAAGTGGTTTTCAGCAAGGAAATATCTGCAAGCACTGAAATTATTGGTAACAAGTGATTGTGTGGTCAGATGATTCGTAGCAAGCAACGAGTCACAAAAGTAGCAACGGTGCAGCAAAGTGGCCCAATCCCTTTTGTAGCAAGGGACAAGCTTGGACAAAGTCTTATAGGAGGAAAAACGCTCCCGAGGACACACGGGAATTTCTGTCATGCTAGTTTCATCATGTTCATATGATTCGCGTTCGTTACTTTGATAGTTTGATATGTGGGTGGACCGGTGCTTGGGTACTGCCCTTACTTGGACAAGCATACCACTTATGATTAACCCCTCTTGCAATCATCCGCAACTACGAAAGAAGAATTAAGACAAAGTCTAACCATAGCATTAAACTAGTGGATCCAAATCAGCCCCTTACGAAGCAACACATAAACTAGGGTTTAAGCTTCTGTCACTCTAGCAACCCATCATCTACTTACTACTTCCCAATGCCTTCCTCTAGGCCCAAATAATGGTGAAGTGTTATGTAGTTGATGTTGACATAACACCACTAGAGGAAAAACAACATACAACTTATCAAAATACCGAATGAATACCAAATTCACATGACTATTATTAGCATGACTTATCCCATGTCCTCAGGAACAAAAGTAACTACTCACAAAGCATAATCATATTCATGATTAGAGAGGTAATGAGTAGCATCAAGGATATGAACATACACTCTTCCACCAAATAATCCAACTAGCATCAACCACAAAGAGTAATCAACACTACTAGCAACCTTACAAGTACCAATCGGAGTCGCGAGACGGAGATTGGTTACAAGTGATGTCCACATGTTTAGGGAGAGAGGTGTCGACAAAACAAGATACGAACATGCATGCATCATGATCAAGTCCAGAACAGCAATACCAACATATAATCTCTCATGCTAAAGTGATAATTCCTTCACAAAGTAAAGTATGGATCAAGAACCTTACCGAGAAGTAACAACCGATAGCCTTTAGTCATTGAAGCAATTGCAATTTATCACAACATCAGAAAGAGTCAAACCAGAACTTGTAAAGCAAATCCACATACTAAATCATTCTTTCATTCTCTACAATTGCTACAACTCACGTGATACTCATGAGATCAAAGTTTCAGCTGGACACAGAGAAAGATAGGGGCTTACAGTTTTGCCTCCCAACTTCTTACCTCAAGGGTAATGTCAACAATAATAACTCATGAATGCCTACCTCCAAGTTGACATATGAATATAGATCTTTCCCAAGCATATGACGGTAGCCAAGATAAAGGCGAGACAAGGAATTGGTGAAGATCACCATGACTCTTTTAAAGCTTATTTTCCACACACCAATAGATCATACATATTAGAGAGCAATTTTTATTGCCTGCACCGATGACAACTTACTTGAGGGATCTTATTCAATCCATAGGTAGGTATGGTGGACACTCATGGCAAAACTGGGTTGATGGTTTATTGATGTACAAGTAGTATCTCTACTTAATGCGGGAGGTTTGGCTAATATGAGGTGGAAGCAATCGTCACATGCTAAGGGATCTCTAATCATATAACATTGTTCAGAGCCAAGCAAACACAATTCATTACATTGTCTTCCTTGTCCAACATCTACTTCTAGGCATGTAATAGTTTAGTGAGTGTTCCCAATCATAGATGGTGTCAGAGATGATATATTTATATGTGAACCTCTCCTTCTTTATTACTTCCTATTAATTGCAACAATGACCAAGGTCTACGTTTACCTACGCTCAACAAGTTTCAATCCTCATTCTTTTTATATGTGAAGCCATCACTTCCCATAAGATCATTACATGATCTTTCATGCTTTTGTTCTATTCTCACTCTTTTGATCATGGCAAGAGGCAAAGCCCTTCAACTAAGACACTCTTTATTATAAGGCTCACGAGAAAGAATACATCAGGGGTTACACTAAGCAAAACTCAAGACTAAAACACTAAGACTTTAAAACTACTAGAGAAAAAGGGGTGGCCACAAGCCCTCACGGCGCGGCCAAGGGGTGGGCCCGCGTCGTGCAGGCTTGTCGCCTCCTCGTGCACTTTCCGGACTACTTCCATTTTTTGTATTTTTTCAAATATTCCAAAATGGAGAAAATTTCCTACTGGAAAAGTTTTAGACTCTGTTTTCTTACCGAATCACATACCTCTTTGTTTTCGAAGTCTGAAACAGGTTGATAAATATCCCTTAGGTATTCTTCCGGAGTTATGGTATTGATGATATTGCTTTCAACATTTATGGGAGTACCTGAGATATACTGCTTGATTCTCTGCCCATTTACCACTCTCGGACAATTACCTTCAGTGTTGTTGATCTTGATAGCACCGGAACGATATACTTCCTCAACAACATAGGGACCTTCCCATTTAGAGAGAAGCTTGCCTGCAAAGAATCTTAAACGAGAGTTATATAGCAAGACATAATCATCTACATTGAACTCACGCTTTTGTATCCTCTTATCATGCCACCTCTTAACCTTCTCTTTGAACAGCTTGGCATTCTCATACGCCTGAGTTCTCCACTCATCATGCGAGCTAATATCAAATAACCTCTTCTCACCGGCAAGTTTGAAATCAAAGTTGAGCTCTTTGATTGCCCAATAAGCTTTATGCTCTAGCTCAAGAGGTAAATGACATGCTTTACCGTACACCATTTTGTATGGAGACATGCCCATGGGATTCTTATAGACAGTTCTATAAGCCCATAGTGCATCATCGAGCTTCTTAGACCAATTCTTTCTGGACGTGTTGACAGTCTTTTGCAGAATCAGTTTAATCTCTCTATTGCTTAGCTCTACTTCACCACTGGACTGAGGGTGGTAGGGAGACGCAATTCTATGGTTGACATCGTACTTAGCAAGCGTTTTACGGAAAGCACCATGAATGAAGTGTGAACCACCATCTGTCATTAGATATCTAGGGACTCCAAATCTAGGGAATATAACTTCTTTCAGCATCTTGATAGAGGTGTTGTGATCAACACTACTAGTGGGGATAACTTCTACCCACTTAGTGACGTAATCAACAGCAACTAAGATGTGAGTATACCCATTGGATTTTGGAAAAGGTTCCATATAATCAAAGCCCCAAACATCAAATGGTTCAATGACAAGTGAATAGTTCATAGGCATTTCCTGACGTTTGCTAATATTACCTATTCTTTGACATTCGTCACAAGACAAGACAAACTTACGGGCATCCTTGAAGAGAGTGGGCCAACAGAAACCTGATTGCAATACCTTATGGGCAGTTCTATCTCCAGCATGGTGTCCTCTGTAGGCTTCGGAATGACACTTCTGCAAGATCTGTCCCTGTTCATGTTCAGGCACACAACGTCTAATAACACCATCTACTCCTTCCTTATAAAGGTGAGGATCACCCCAGAAGTAGTGTCTTAAATCAAAGAAGAATTTCTTCTTTTGCTGATAGGTGAAACTAGGTGGTATGTATTTGGCAACGATATAGTTTGCATAATCAGCATACCACGGTGCACTACATGAAGCATTGATGACATTCAGTTGCTCAACCGGGAAGCTATCATCAATAGGTTGTGTGTCATCAAGAACGTTCTCCAACCTAGACAAGTTATCTGGTACGGGGTTATCAGCACCCTTTCTGTCAACAACGTGCAAATCAAATTCTTGTAGCAAGAGAACCCATCTGATAAGTCTAGGTTTAGCGTCCTTCTTCTCCAAGAGGTACTTAATAGCAGCATGATCAGTGTGAATAGTGACTTTGGAATCAACTATGTAAGACCTGAACTTTTCACATGCAAACACGACTGCTAAGAACTCCTTTTCCGTAGTGGCATAGTTTCTGTGGGCACTGTCTAGAGTTTTACTAGCGTAGTAAATAACATTCAACTTCTTATCAACTCTTTTCCCTAGAACAACACCAACAGCATAATCACCAGCGTCACACATGATCTCAAAAGGCAAGTTCCAGTCAGGTGGTTGAACAATAGGTGCAGTTATCAAAGCCCTCTTAAGTATTTCGAAGGCTTCCTCACAATCCTCGTCAAAGAAAAAAGGAATATCCTTTTGCAAGAGATTGGTAAGAGGCCTAGAAATCTTAGAGAAGTCTTTAATGAACCTTCTATAGAAACCAGCATGACCAAGGAAACTTCTTATACCTTTGATATCTGTGGGGTATGGTATTTTCTCGATTGCATCAACCTTAGCCTTATCGACTTCAATACCTCTTTCAGAAATTTTATGTCCTAAGACAATGCCTTCATTAACCATAAAGTGGCACTTCTCCCAATTCAAGACAAGATTGGTGTCTTTACATCTCTACAAGACTCGATCAAGGTTGCTGAGGCAATCGTCAAAGGAAGACCCGTAAACGGAGAAGTCATCCATGAAAACCTCAACAATCTTTTCACAAAAGTGAGAGAATATAGCCATCATACATCTTTGAAAGGTGGCAGGTGCATTACATAAGCCAAAAGGCATACGTCTATAAGCAAAGGTACCGAAAGGGCAGGTGAAAGTGGTTTTCTCCTGATTAGATTGTGCAACTGTATTTGGGAGAAACCAGAATAACCATCTAGAAAGGAGAAGTGTGTGTGTTTAGATAGCCTTTCTAGCATTTGGTCGATAAAAGGTAAAGGGTAATGATCTTTCCTAGTGGCTTTATTCAATTTCCTAAAATCGATCACCATCCTATAGCGAGTAATAATCCTGTATGGGATCAATTCATCCTTATCACTAGGGACAACGGTAGTGCCTCCCTTCTTAGGGACGCAATGCACCGTACTCATCCAATCACTATTAGCAACATGATAGATGATACCTGCTTCCAGGAGCTTTAGTATTTCTTTTCTCACTACTTCTTTCATCTTAGGATTCAATCTCCTTTGATGATCAACAACTGGTTTGAAATCAGGATCGGTTTTAATCTTGTGCTGGCATAGAGTGGGACTAATGCCCTTAAGATCATCAAGAGTATATCCAATAGTAGCACGATGCTTCCTCAGAGTTTTCAGTAACTTCTTTTCTTCATGTTCTGAGGCGCTAACACTAATTATAACAGGATATATCTCTTTTTCATCAAGATAAGCATACTTAAGAGTATCAGACAACTGTTTAAGCTCGAACACAGGATCACCCTTTAGTGGGGGTGGATCCCCAAGCAGTTCAATAGAAAGATTATTCTTAAGAATAGGATATTGTTCTAAGACAACTCTATCTGTCTCATCCCTTTCATCCATATGCATATCATTTTCATTCTCAAGCAAGTATTGCTCTAAGGGATCAATAGGAGGCACGGCAATAGAAGCTAAGGCAATAGTTTCATCCCTACTAGGCAACTCCTTTTCATGAGGTTGTCTACCAAACTTAGAGAAATTGAACTCATGTGGCACACCTTCAAAGCCAACAGTGACAGTTTGCTTCTCACAATCAATATGAGCATTGACAGCATTGAGAAAAGGTCTACCAAATATGATGGGACAAAAGCTATCTTGTGCAGTAGCAAGAACGAGGAAATCAGCAGGATACTTCATTTTACCACACAAGACTTCAACTTCCCTAACAATTTCCACAGGGCAGATAGTATCTCTATTGGCAAGCTGAATAGTGACATCAATGGGTTCTATCTCAACAGGTGCAATCTCATCTTTGATTTCATCGTATAAGCACTAACACTAGCACCCACGTCACATAAGCCATGATAACAATGATCTCCTATCTTAACAGAAACCACAGGCAAGCCAACAACAGGCCTATGTTTGTCTCTAACGTGAGGTTTAGCAATTCTAGCAGCATCTTCACAGAAGTGAATATTATGTCCCTCAACTTCTTCAGACAGAAGATCTTTGATAATAGAAACGCTAGGTTCAACTCTAATTTGCTCAGGGGGTGTAGGTGTTCTAATATAGCCTCTACGTATCACAGTTGAAGCTTTAGAATGATCCTTTATCCTAACAGGGAAAGGTGGTATCTCAATGTAAGCACTGGGAACAACATGATCATTATAGGCAATGACTTTCTCTTCAACTGGAGTGGGTTTAACTACATTGACTTCTAAAGGAGGATGATATTTAAACAACTTCTCTTTGGGGAGATCAATATGAGCAGCAAAGGATTCACACAATGAAGCTACTATCTCAGAGTCAAGTCCATACTTAGCGCTAAAATCACTAAAGGTATTTTTCTCAACAAAGGATTTAACGCAATCAAATGTCAAATTCATACCTGACTCCTTACCTTCTTCAAGCTCCCAATCTTAAGAGTTGCGTTTAATTCTCTCCAATAAATTCCATTTGAACTCAATATCTCTCTTCATAAAAGAACCGGTACAAGAAGTGTCAAGCATGGTGCGATCATCATGAGAAAGCCGAGCATAGAAGTTTTGAATGATAATTTCTCTCGAGAGCTCATGGTTGGGGCATGAATATAGCATTGATTTAAGCCTCCCCCAAGCTTGAGAGATGCTTTCTCTGCCACGAGGCCAAAAATTGTAAATATAATTTCGATCACGATGTACTAAATGCATAGGATTAAACTTTTGATGAAATTCCAATTTCAACCGATTGTAGTCCCATGATCCAGTATCATCACATAGCCTATACCATGTCAACGCCTTATCCTTCAAAGATAAAGGAAAGACCTTCTTCTTGACCTCATCCTCGGGCACACCTGCAAGCTTAAATAAACCACAAACTTCATCTACATAGATTAGATGCAAGTCTGGATGTGATGTTCCATCTCCTGTAAAAGGATTAGCCAGCAGTTTCTCAAGCATACCCGTAGGAAATTCAAAGAAAATAATTTCAGTAGGTGCAGCAGGTTGAGGAGCAACTATTTGTGCTTCCGTTCGAGGTGAAGATACCCCGAACAAGCCCCTCAAAGGATTAGTATCCATAGTGACAAGTGACAATAAATTTCAGCACACTATATGAATGTTTCCTTACCAAGTTCCACTTACCAAAGGCGCTTAACTCCCCGGCAACGGCGCCAGAAAAGAGTCTTGATGACCCACAAGTATAGGGGATCAATCGTAGTCCTTTCGATAAGTAAGAGTGTCGAACCCAACAAGGAGCAGAAGGATCTGACAAGTGGTTTTCAGCAAGGAAATATCTGCAAGCACTGAAATTATCGGTAACAAGTGATTGTGTGGTGAGATGATTCATAGCAAGCAACGAGTAACAAAAGTAGCAATGGTGCAGAAAAGTGGCCCAATCCCTTTTGTAGCAAGGGACAAGCCTGAACAAAGTCTTATAGGAGGAAAATCGCTCCCGAGGACACACGGGAATTTATGTCATGCTAGTTTGATCATGTTCATATGATTCGCGTTCGTTACTTTGATAGTTTGATATGTGGGTGGACCGGCGCTTGGGTACTGCCCTTACTTGGAAAAGCATCCCACTTATGATTAACCCCTCTCGCAAGCATCTGCAACTACGAAAGAAGAATTAAGACAAAGTCTAACCATATCATTAAGCTAGTGGATCCAAATCAGCCCCTTACGAAGCAACACATAAACTAGGGTTTAAGCTTCTGTCACTCTAGCAACCCATCATCTACTTACTACTTCCCAATGCCTTCCTCTAGGCCCAAATAATGGTGAAGTGTTATGTAGTCGACGTTCACATAAGACCACAAGAGGAAAAATAACATACAACATATCAAAATACTGAACGAATACCAAATTCACATGACTATTATTAGCATGACTTATCCCATGTCCTCAGGAACAAAAGTAACTACTCACAAAGAATAATCATATTCATGACCAGAGAGGTAATGAGTAGCATCAAGGATATGAACATAAACTCTTCCACCAAATAATCCAACTAGCATCAACCACAAAGAGTAATCAACACTACTAGCAACCTTACAAGTACCAATCGGAGTCGCGAGACGGAGATTGGTTACAAGTGATGAACTAGGGTTTGGAGATGAGATGGTGCTGATGAAGATGTTGATGGTGACGAGTCCCCTCCGATGAGAGGAGTGTTGGTGATGATGATGGCGACGATTTCCCCCTCTGGGAGGGAAGTTTCCCCGGCAGGATCGTCCTGCCGGAGCTCTAGATTGGTTCTACTCAAGTTCTGCCTCGTGGCGGCAGCGAAACCACGAAAAAGCTCCTGTGTGATTTTTTCCTGGACGAAACCCTCCATATAGCAAAAGAGGGGAGCAAGTGGGCGAGTTGGCTGCCCACAAGCCCCCATGGCGCGACCTGGGGGGGGGGGGTGGCCGCGCCGTGCAGGCTTGTGGGCACCCCCTGGTACCCCTCTGGCACTTCTTCGGCCCAGTATTTTTGATAAATCGGGAAAAAAATTCCTCGTTGATTTTTGTGGTGTTTGGAGTTGCGCAGAATAGGTATCGCAACTTTGCTGCACTTTCAGGCCAGAATTCCAGTTGCCGGTATTCTCCCTCTTCATGTAAACCATGCAAAATAAGAGATAAAAGGCATAAGGATAGTACCGTGAAGTGAAATAACAGCCAAAGAAGCGATAAATATCAATATGAAAACATGATGCAAAATGGACATATCACACATCAAGCATCCCCAAGCTTAACTCCTGCTCGTCCTCGAGTAGGGAAGTGATAAAGACTGAATTTTTGATGTGGAATGCTACCTAGCATAGTTGTCCTCTGTAACTTCTTTCGTGTGACATGAATATTCAGATCCATAAGATTCAAACCAATAGTTTGCTATTTACATGAAAACAATAATACTTTAAGCAAACTAGCAAGGTAATCAAGAACTTTCGAAATAACAAGGCCAAAGAAAGTTATCCCTACAAAATCATATAGTCTGGCTATGCTCCATCATCCTCACACAACTAATTTAAATCATGCACAACCCCGGTATTGGCCAAGTAATTGTTTTCGCACTCTTACTTTCTCAAACTTTTTATAACTATCACGCAATACATGAGCGTGAGCCATGGATATAGCACTATAAGTGGAATAGAGTGTGGTGGTGGTTGTGAGACAAAAAGGGAGGAGATGGTCACATTGACTCGCCGTATCAAAGGGCTATGGAGATGCCCATTAATAGATATCAATGTGAATGAGTAGGTATGGCCATACAAAAGATGCACTAGAGCTATAAGTATGTGAAAGCTCAAAAGGAGAACTAGTGGGTGTGCATCCAACTTGCTTGCTCACGAAGACCTAGGGCAATTTTGAGGAAGCCCATCATTGGAATATACAAGCCAAGTTATATAATAAAGATTCCCACTAGTATATGGTGGTGACGAAGCAAGAAGCCCTCAATCATGAAGAACATGGTGCTATTATGAAGCACAAGTGTGGAAAAAGATAGTAGCATTGTCCCTTCTCTCTTTTTCTCTCTTTTTTTGTTTGGGCTCTTGGGCCTCTTTTTCTCTTTTTTTTGTTTTCTCTTTTTTTTGGGCTCTTTGGTCTTTTTTTTATTTCCTCACATGGGACAATGCTCTAATAATGATGATCATCACACTTTTATTTACTCACAGCTCAAAGCTTAGAACGATGATGACTCTATAGGAAATGCCTCCGGCAGTGTACCGGGATGTGCAACGATCTAGCTTGGCGTATGATGTTGAAACATCTCGCTAGCTATCTCACGATCATGCAATGGCAATATGAGAGTGACGGCACAAGTCATGAGACGGATCGGTGGGAGTTGCATGGCAATATATCTCGGAATGGCTATGAAAATGCCATAATCGGTAGGTATGGTGGCTGTTTTGAGGAAGGCATATGGTGGGTTTGTGCACCGGCGAGAATTGCGCGGCACTAGAGAGGCTAGCAATGGTGGAAGGTGAAAGTGCATCTATACCATGGACTCAGATTAGTCATGAAGAACTCACATACTTGTTGCGAAAGTTTTTATTAGTAATCGAAACAAAGTGCTAAACGCATACTCCTAGGGGAAGGGTTGGTAGGTGTTAACCATCACGCGATCCCGACCGCAACACAAAGGATGACAATCAATAGATCAATTATGCTCCGACTTCCTAACATTGTGGTTCACCATACGTGCATGCTACGGGAATCACTAACTTCAACACAAGAATTTCTAGATTCACAACACCCTACTAACATAACTCTTAATATTACCAAATCCACGTCTCAAAACTAATTGAGAGGAATCAAAACTTCTCTTTCTACTCAATGCACATGAAGATGGAGGTTTTTGTATCCTATTTGGGTACCTATCACCTTTGGGACTACTTTCATAGCACAAGCCAACTACCAAGTCACGCACCACCTTGCTCTAAAAGATCTAAGTGAAGCACATAGAGCAAAATTATCTAGCTCAAAAGATATAAGTGAAGCATGATGAGCATTCTAGCAAAATCACGATGAGTGCATGTCTCTCTCAAAAGGTGTGCAGCAAGGATGATTGTGACACAACAAAAATAAAAGACTCCTATGATACAAGACGCTCCAAGCAAAACACATATCATGTGGTGAATAAGAATATAGCTCCAAGTAATGTTACCGATGGATTGAAGATGAAAGAGGGGATGCCTTCCCGGGGCATCCCCAAGCTTAGGATTTTTGGTGTCCTTTGAATTTGACTTGGGATGCCTTGGGCATCCCCATGCTTGATCTCTTTCCACTCCTTATCTCTTTGTCCATGAGAACATCACCCAAAACTTGAAAACTTCACAACACAAAACTTAAACAGAAACTCGTGATATCATTAGCTCAAGAAAACAAACTACCACCTCTTTAGGTACTGTAGCAATCTTGATTTCTATTTATATTGGTGTTAGCTTACTGTATTCTCACTTTCCCATGGCTAGTACCCCCCGATACTATCCATAGTTTCATCAATACAAACAACCAACTCAACAAAAACAGAATTTGTCAAAAACAGACTAGTCTGTAGCAATCTGTATACTTCGTATACTTGTGTTCCCTCAAAAATTCTGAAAAATTACTACTGCCTGGGCAAAAGGCATATAAACCAGCAGCAAAAGAATCAACTCAAAATCTCTTTCTGAATAAAAATGAAAAATAATCTCATGAGCGAAAAGTTTCTGTCTTTTTCCTGCAGGATCAAACAACCATCACCAAGACTAGTCTTAAAGGTTTTGCTTGGCTCAAACACAAAAAGAAACATAAAAGACACTATCGTAATAGAATTATGATGGTGTGGACGCAACAAAACAGAAAGAAAAAGATAAATTCATTGGGTTGCCTCCCAACAAGCGCTATTGTTTAACGCCCTTAGCTAGGCATAAGGCGATAGAATCACGTATCGTCGTCTTTGGTGCTCAAACCATAAGTAGCGTGATCACTCATCATCTTAAGGTCTTCATCTTTCTTACTAGATGATTCACCACTATTTTTTGGAACAAAAACAGACTTGGTGGCCTTATTGTGAGCAAAATTTGGAGTACTCTGCACAGCGGCAAAAGCGGAACCCAAGTTGGTTATAACATCCTCTAGTTTGCCAATCCTAGCGGAGTCATGACCTAATTTTTCGTTAACTGTGGGTTCCTTCTCCTTTAAATTTTTCAAAACCATTCCCACCTTAGATCCATACTGAGTGATTTGGCCTGGACATTTTTATCCAAATTCTCAATAAGTTCGATCGTAGCAACTTTATTTTCAATGACATCCAGCCTACACATCACATGTTCCAGAGTTAAGGTAGTTCCATTAACCATGAGTGGGGGTGAGCCTACCAAATTTATTACAGCTCCATAAGAATCAACGGTATGGCTACCCAAGAAATTTTCGCCTACGATGGTGTCAAGAATGTACCTATTCCAAGGAGAAATACCCATATAAAAACTGCGAAGCAGGACGGTAGTGGATTGCTTATGAGTAGATCTACTCCGAGCATTGCAAATCCTATACCAAGCGTCCTTTAAGTTTTCTTCCTCAATTTGTTTGAAATTGAGAACTTCGTTCTCGGGAGTATCGTTCGAAGTGGTGGATCTAGCCATGAGGACAGATAGACTATCCCACACGAACGAACAGAAAGCAAGCGAGAGAAAAGGGTGAACGAAAAAGGCAAACGAGAAAGGCAAATATTTTTGTAAATTTTTGTTTTTTAGAAGTGGGGGAGAGGAAAACGAGAGGCAAAAAAGTAAATGCAAGAGATGCATTTGCAACACTTACTTGGATGAGTTCTTGACTTGATCCTCCCTGGCAACGGCGCCAGAAATCCTTCTACTACTTCTCAAACAACAGCGCCAGAAATTGACACGTTGACGGAGACTTGCTTGCGTTGGTTTTTCCCTTGAAGAGGAATGGGTGATGCAGCACAGGAGCAGTAAGTATATCCCTCAGTTTGAGAACCAAGGTATCAATCTAGTAGGAGAATCTCGTCAAGTCCAGAGTACCTGCGCAAACACAAAAGAGCTTGCACCCAACGCTATAAAGGAGTTATAAATCCCTTCAAGATTGATTGCAAAGTGAGATCTGAAGGCGGAAAGTGCTACGAAGTAAAAGAGTAAGGCTGAAAATATGATGTGAAGTAGACCCCGGGGCCATAGTGTTCACTAGAGGCTTCTCTCAAAATAGAAAATAATACGGTGGGTGAACAAATTACTGTCGAGCAATTGATAGAACCGCGCAAAGTCATGACGATATCTAAGGCAATGATCATACATATAGGCATCACGTCTGAGACAAGTAGACCGATACTTTCTGCATCTACTACTACTACTCCACACATCGATCGCTATCCAGCATGCATCTAGTGTATTGAGTTCATGACGAACAGAGTAACGCCTTAAGCAAGATGACATGATGTAGAGGGATAAACTCAAACCAATGATGAAAACCCCATCTTTTTACCCTTGATGGCAACAACATGATGCGTGCCTCGCTACCCCTTCTGTCACTGGGTGAGGTCACCGCACGGTATGAACCCAAAACCAAGCACTTCTCCCATTGCAAGAATCATAGATCAAGCTGGCCAAACAAAACCCACAACTCGAAGAGAATTACAAGGATATGAAATCATGCATAAGAGAGATGAGAAGAAACTCAAATAAGATTCATAGATAATCTGATCATAAATCCACAATTCATCGGATCTCGAGAAACACACTGTAAAAGAAGATTACATCGGATAGATCTCCATGAACATCATGGAGAACTTTGTATTCAAGATCCAAGAGAGAGAAGAAGCCATCTAGCTACTAGCTATGGACCCGTAGGTCTATGGTGAACTACTCACGCATCATCAGAGAGGTCACGATGTTGATGAAGAAGCCTTGTGTATCCGAATCCCCCCTCCTGCAGGGCACCAAAACGTGCCCCAGATGGGATCTTGCGGAGATAGAAGCTTGCGGCGGCGGAAAAGTACTTTTGATGATCTCCTGATTTTTTCTGGAATTATTGGGAATATATAGGCGAAAGACCTATGGTAGAGGTGGCCCAGGGAGCCCACAAGCCTGGGAGGCGCAGGCCCCCCTAGACGGGTCTAGGGGGCTTGTGGGGTCCCTGGTGGCCCCCTGCCTTGGTTCTCAAGTCCCCTGGTCGTGTTCTGTTTCGGAAGAAATCTTTTTGGAAGTTTCATTCCGTTTGGACTCCGTTCAAAATCCTCCTCTGAAAGGGGTCAAAAACACGAAAAAAACAGGAACTGGCACTTGGCACTGAGTTAATAAGTTAGTCCCAAAAAGATATAAAAGGCATACAAAGCGTCCAAAGTTTGACAAGATAATAGCATGAAACCATCAAAAATTATAGATACGTTGGAGACGCATCAGAGCTCAACTTGCCCACTTGTCTGAGGATGGTAAGGTGAAGTAATTCTATGATTAACATCATATTTGGCTAGAGCTTTATTAATAGCAACGTGTGTAAAATGTGACCCTCCGTCGGTCATGAGGTACCTAGGTACACCAAACCTAGGGAAGATTACATCCTTGAGCATTTTCAAAGATGTCTTGTGATCAGCACTTTCGGTGGGGATTGCTTCAACCCATTTGGTCACATAATCTACATCTACTAAGATGTGAGTGTACTTGTGTGAAGGAGGGAAATGACCCATAAAATAAAAACCCCAGCAATCAAAAGGCTCAATGACTAACGAATAATTCATAGGCATCTCATTCCTCCTACTAACATTACCAACTCTCTGGCACTTATCATAGGATAAAACATAATTTCTAGCATATATAAAGAGAGTAGGCCAATAAAAATCTGATTGGAGAACCTTGTGTGCGGTCCTCTCACCGACATGATGTCCTCCATAAGGACTGCTATGACATTGTCTCAAGACATTCTTCTGCTCATGCTCCGGTATGCATATCCTCACAATTCCATCCGCACCTTCTCTAAAAAGATGTGGGTCATCCCAAAAGTAATACCTCAAGTCGTGGAAGAACTTATTCCGCTGCTGGAATGTTAAACCTGGAGGCAAAAACTTTGCAACAATAAAGTTAACATAATCTACATACCATGGATCTGAATTAGATTTCACCTGTAAAACAACTAACTGTTCATCGGGAAAACTATCGTTGACTGGAATGGGATCATGTGGTATTTCCTCCATCCTGGAAAGGTCGTCTGCTATAGGGTTGTCTGCTCCTTTCCTATCAACAATCTGCAAATCAAATTCTTGAAGAAGAAGGATCCATCGGGTAAGCCTTGGTTTGGCATCCTTCTTTTCCATAAGATACTTAATAACAACATGATCAGTATGAATGATGACTTTAGAATCAACAATGTAAGGCCTAAACTTATCACAAGCAAACAGTACCGCTAAAAATTCTTTCTCAGTAGTAGCGTAATTCTTTTGAGCACTATCAAGGGTTTTGCTAGCATAATGGATAACATTCAATTTCTTATCAACCCTTTGTCCTAACACAGCTCCAATAGCAAAATTACTAGCATCACACATGATTTCAAAAGGAAAATTCCAATCAGGTGGTTGGACTATAGGGGCGGTTATCAAAGCATTCTTAAGAACTTCGAAGGCTTCCTTACAATCTTCATCAAACACAAAAGGAATATCCTTCTCGAGAATATTAGTGAGGGGTTTCGAAGTTTTAGAAAATTCTTTAATAAATCTCCTATGGAAACCAGCATGACCGAGGAAACTACGAATACCTCTGATGTCTTTTGGATAAGGCATTCTCTCTATTGCTTCAACCTTTGCCCTATCCACCTCGATTCCTTTTTCAGAAATCTTGTGGCCAAGAACAATTCCCTCATTGACCTTCTCCCAGTTGAGTACCAAGTTTGTCTCCTCACATCTCTGCAAAACTTTATTTAGGTTGTGGAGACAATGGTCAAAAGAGGTTCCATAGACGGAGAAATCGTCCATGAAGACCTCCACAATTTCCTCACAAAAACCATGAAAGATAGAGGACATACACCTTTGAAAAGTAGCAGGAGCATTGCATAAACCAAAAGGCATATGTCTATAAGCATAAGTACCAAAGGGAGAAGTAAAAGTGGTCTTCTCTTGATCGACAGTGTTAACATGAATTTGAGAGAAGCCAAAGTACCCATCAAGATAGCAAAAGTGAGTGTTTTTGGATAACCTTTCAAGCATTTGGTCGATGAACGGCAGTGGGTAGTGGTCCTTCCTGGTTGCCTTGTTCAGCTTCCTGTAATAAATACACATTATATATCCAATAATAATTCTTTGAGGTATTAGTTCATTCTTATCATTAGGAACCACAGTCGTACCTCCTTTCTTGGGAACACAATGTACTGGACTTACCCACTTACTATCAGTTATAGGGTAGATAATACATGCGGCTAGAAGCTTGAGGATTTTGGTCCTCACAACATCCTTCATCTTCGGGTTTAACCGTCGTTGATGATCAACAACCGTTTTAGCATCAGGCTCAAGATTGATAGTATGCTCACAAATAGATGGACTAATCCCCTTAAGATCATCAAGGGTATAACCAATAGCGCCTCGGTGTTTACGAAGGACTTCCAATAATCGCTCTTCTTCATATCCTGAAAGGTTAGAATTGATAATAACATGATATACTTTCTTTTCATCTAAATAAGCATACTTAAGCATACTGGGAAGAGGTTTAAGATCAAACACCGGGTCTTCTTTTGGTTTCGATAAAATTCCCAAAGGCTCAACCGGAAGGTTGTGCTTCAGGATAGCAGGTTGTCTCAAGAATATGTCATCTAGCTCATTCCTTTCCTGCATATGCATATCATTCTCGTGGTTTTCCATAAATTGCTGCAAAGGATCGTTGGGAGGAATAGCAATAGAAGCAATCTCTTCAATAATTTTATCATTACTAGGTAGATCAGTACCACGAGTTTGCTTCGAGAATTTAGAAAAGTTAAATTCATATGGCTCGCCATTAAATTCAACAGATACTTTTCCTTTCCTGTAATCTATAATAGCTCTACAAGTTTTGAGAAAAGGCCTACCAAAGATAATAGGGCAAGAACTATGTTGTACCGAACCAAGTAGTAGAAAGTCCGTAGGATATTTTACCTTTCCACATAGAACTTCAACATCTCGCACAATTTCGATAGGAGAGATAATAGGGCAAGAACTATGTTGTTTGCAAAATGAATAGTAACATCAGCTTCTTCAATTTCACATGGTAGAATCTCATTCATGATCTCTTGATAAAGTGAAAAAGGAATAGCACTAGCACTGGATCCCAAACCACATAGCCCATAATAATTATGATCTCCTATTTTAACATATTCAACTAGAGTACCTGAAATTGGGCCTTTATTCTTGGTTGTAACAAGGTTAGTGGAAACATCACAAAAATTTATATTGGAATCCTCAATATTACTAGTAACAAGATCCTTGACTAATGCAACTTGAGGATCGACTTTAATCGGGTCCTCATGCTCATTAGTCGTTCTTTCACTTTTATTCAGGATGCCTATGACAAAAGAATGCTCCTTCATCCTTGCGGGAATAGGGGGATTTTCATATTCAACCGCAGGCAAGATAGGGTCAAGAACATTAATATCAATAGGTAATTCCTTAAAAGCGTTATGGTGTTGATCCCCCTTCTTCTCAGAAGAGTCAATATGAGAGGCAAAGTATTTGCAAAAATCAATTAGAAGCTGGGAATCAAGACCAATCTTAGTGCAAAAGGTATTTAAGTAATCAGTTTTCACATAGCTCTCAATGTAATCACACTCATAATTTATAACGGGTTCAATACCTTTATCAATCTCCAAGTCTTTACTATTCTTCTGGATCCTTTCAATAAGATCCCACTTAGCTTCAGTGCTTTTGTTGGAGAATGCCCCGCTAGAGGAAGCATCAAGCATCTCTTTATCTTGACAAGAAAGCCTTCCATAAAAAATTGTGAGAATAATTTCTTTGGAGAGCTCATGATTGGGACATTTGAGCATTAAGGACTTCAATCTCCCCCAATCTTGAGCGATGCTTTCTCCGTCACAAGACCAAAAGTTATAAATATAATCCCTGTCTCGATGTATTCCATGAAGAGGATAAAACTTTGCATAAAAGAGAGGCATAAGATCTTGCCAATTTAGTAAATGAGAGTCATCAAGAAGCCTATACCAATACAAAGCCTTATCTTTTAAAGATAGACAAAATAGCTTTATCATAACAAAATCCATCGATATACCTGCAAGCTTAAATAAGGAGCATAGTTGTGAAAGATATAACAAGTGTTCACTTGGATGTCTATCTCCTGCATATCGATTAGCCAAAACACAATCAATAATACCAGTTGGTATTTTAAAAGGCACAATTTCAGTAGGTGAGGGAGGCTTCTCCACCACAATAGTGTTGGGGCGGTTCCCCACAAGCAACAAACCAAGAGCACAGTGGTCCATAGGGACAAAAACGGGAACAGTAGAACAAAAACAGCACGTACAGCGTAAAGGTTTCCTTAACAATTTCACTTACCAATAGCGCTACAATCCCCGGCAACGGGGCCAGAAAATGGTCTTGATGACCCACAAGTGTAGGAGATCTATCACAACCTTTTCAATAAGTAAGAGTGTCGAACCCAACGAGGAGCAGAAGGTATTGACAACTGATCTTGAGCAAGGAATAACTGCAAGTAATGAAAGGTAACTTTTTATGGGTTTTCTAGTATAAGCAACAAGGAAATAAATGCAAGTAAAGTAAATGGTGCCGAGGTGTAGCAAGTGGACCAATCCTTTTAAACACAAAGTATAAGCCGAGGGACTAAACTTATAAAGACTAAGGCGTTCCTGAGGACACGTGGGAGAGGTAGTCAAGTGCTTTCGCCATATTCCGTTTTTGTATTGGTAAGTGTTATGTGGGTGGATCTTAACTAGTGCCCCGTCTAGTCTAAGACAAGTACACTCTTATGATTAATCCCTCTTGCAAGCATCCGCAAATACAAGAGAGAAATTAAGGCAAAGCCTAACCATAGCAATAAGCTTTAGGATCCAATACTCCCTCATGCAAAAGTATGCAAACTGGAGTTCAGGTTTCTGTCACTCCGGCAACCCACCATAAGCATTCTTTATACACGATGCATTCCCCTAGGTCCTTAAAAAAGCGAAGTGTTATGTAGTCGATGTTCACATAACACCACTAGAATAATAACACCATAACTTAAATATCAATCAACACATATTACTTCAACATCATATGACTACTAGCATCTAGACTTTTCCCATGTCCTCAAGAACTAATGGAACTACTCACAAGACATAAAAGAGATCATGATCATAGGTGATAAAAATATGATTAAAAATCTGGTCATAACAATAATTCTCCGACAAAAATCAATAGCATTCACCACAAAAGAGTAATCAACACCGGTAGAGTAGAGGGGATGAATAGTGCAAGGTACGACTCCGATTGCAATGGTGAAGTAGATGGGATGAAGATGGAGATGGTGCTGGTGTTGGTGATGATGGTGATGATGATCTCGATGATGCACGTGATGATGGTGATGATGATGAGGACGATCTCCCCTTCCGAGAGGACTTCTCCCCGGCGGAATCTGCCCACCGGAAATGTCTTTTTTTCTCTGTAGGTTTCTTCCGTAGAGCAGCGGCGGATCGCAAAAACTCTTGTGTCCCCGTCACTTTTAGGTCAAGAGGAACATATAGGCCAAAGGAGAGCACTGGAGGCGGGGCCCACCACCCAGGTGGCCTCCTGGCGCGACCTAGGTGGGGCCGTGCCAACAGGTCGCCTGGGTGACCTGTGGCCCCCCTCCGGCCCTTCTTTGGTGTGTCTTTGGGATCTGTTCGTAAACTTCTTCCCTCCAATTTTCAACGAAGTTGGAGATGTTCTGATATGGTAACTCTTCGTGCTATTTTCTTCGCTGAATCTTGCGTTTGCTGTTTCGGCACCGGAATGTTGTAAACTGTGTAAAATAGGCCAAAACACTATAAGTACATCATCATAATGTGAAATATATCAATGAATAGAGACAAATTATGATACAAAATAGTGATGCATTTTGGACGTATCACCGATCTATTTTGAACTTCTTTCAAAAAATTGTCAAGGCATGCATTTCGTTGAAAGTTCTATTAAGCGCTTTGATCTATCTCCATAGATCTTGATGCTCAATGTTCAAGTAGCTCTATCCAGGTTTTCCTTTGAAAAAACTCCTTTCAAACAACCCTTTATGCTTTCCAGAAATTCTACATTACTTCCGATCAACAATATGTCAACCACATATACTTATCAGAAATTCTATAGTGCTCCCACTCACTTCTTTGGAAATACAAGTTTCTCATAAACCTTGTATAAACCCAAAAGCTTTGATCATCTCATCAAAGCGTATATTCCAACTCTGAGATGCTTGCACCGGTCCACAGAAGGATCGCTAGAGCTTGCATATTTATTAGCATCCTTAGGATCAACAAAACCTTCTGGTTGTATCACATACAACCTTTCCTCAAGGAAACCGTCCAGGAAACAATGTTTTGACATTCTATGTGCAATATTTCATAAATAATGCATCAACTGCTAACATAATTCCTACAGACTTTTAGCATCGCTATGAGTGAGAAAGTCTCATCATATTCAACTCTTTGAACTTGTCAGAAACATCTTTGCTACAAGTTGAGCTTTCTTAATGGTGACTTTTCACCATCATCGTCTGTCTTCCATTTAAAGATCCATCTGTAATTAACAGTCTTACGACCATCAAGTAGTTCTTCCAAAGTCTACACTTTGTTTTTGTACATGGATCCCCACTCGGATTTCATGGCCTCCGGCTATTTGCCGGAATCCAGGCCCACCATCGCTTCTCCAAAGCTCGTAGGTTCATTGTTGTCCAACAACATGACCTCCAAGATAGGGCTACCGCACCACTCTGTAGCAGTATGTGACCTTGTCGACCTACGAGGTTTGTAGTAACTTGATCCGAAGTTTCATGATCTCCATTATTAGCTTCCACTTCAATTGGTGTAGGCGCCACAGTAACAACTTCATGTGCCCTGCTACACACTGATTGAAGTGATGGTTCAATAACCTTATCAAGTTTCCACCATCCTCCCACTCAATTGTTTTGAGACAAACTTTTCCTCGAGAAAGGACCCGTTTCTAGAAACAAATACTTTGCTTCCGGATCTGAGATAGGAGGTATACCCAACTATTTTGGGTGTCCTATGAAGATGCATTTATCCGCTTTGGGTTTGAGCTTATCAGGGTGAAACTTTTTCACATAAGCGTCGCAACCCCAAACTTTTAAGAAACGACGGCTTAGGTTTCTCCAAACCATAGTTCATACGATGTCATTTCTACGGAATTATGTGGTGCCCTATTTAAAGTGAATGCGGTTGTCTCTAATGCCTAACCCAAAACGATAGTGGTATTTTGATAAGATACATCATAGTATGCGCTATATCCAATAGGGCGCGGCTATGACGTTTGGACACACCATCACACTATGGTGCTCCAGGTGGCATGAGTTGTGAAACAATTTCCACATTGTCATAACTGTGTACCAAACTCGCAACTCAGATATTCATCTCTATGATCATATCATAGACATTTTTATCCTCTTTGTCATGATGATATTCACTCTGAAATAGCTTGAACTTTTCAATATCGTAGACTTGTGATTCATCAAGCAACCTATCTACTCAAACCGTCAGTGAAGTAAGAAAATAACGATATCCACTGCATGCTTGAGCACTCATTGGACCACACACATCAAAAGGTATTACTTCCAACAAGTTACTTTCTTGTTCCATCCCACTCGAAAAATGAGGCCTTCTGTTATCTTGCCCATGTGGTATGATTTGCATGCCTCAAGTGATTCAAAATCAAGTGAGTCCAAACGATCCATCTGCATGGAGTTTCTTCATGCGTTTATACCAATAGGCATGGTTTGCATGTGTCAAATGTTTAAAAAATGAGTGAGTACAAAGATCCATCAACATGGAGCTCCTTCATGCATTTTATACCAATATAACTCAAGTGGCAGTGCCACAAGTAAGTGGTACTATCATTACTACTTTGTATCTTTTGGCATCAATATTATGAACATGTGTACCACTACGATCGAGATCCAATAAACCATTGAAGTTATTTATTCAATCAAATAGAATAGCCACTATCCTCTTTAAATGAATAATGGTATTGCAATAAACATGATCTAATCATGTTCATGCTCAACGCAAACACCAAATAACCATTATTTAGGTTTAACACTAATCCCGATGGTAGAGAGAGTGTGCGATGTTTTGATCACATCAACCTTGGAAACACTTCCAACAAATATCTTCACCTTGCCTTTAGCTAGTCTCTGTTTGTTCCGTAGCTTTTATTTAGAGTTACTAACACTTAGCAACCGAACCGGTATCTAATACTCTCGTGTTACTAGGAGTACTAGTAAAGTACACACCAATATCACGTATATCCAATATACTTCTGTTGACGTTGTCAGCCTTCTCATCTAGCAAGTATCTAGGGTAGTTCCTCTTCAGTGACCATTCCCTTCATTAGAGAAGCACTTAGTCTCGGGTTTGGGTTCAACCTTGGGTCTCTTCACTAGAGCAGCAACTGGTTTGCCGTTACATGAAGTATCCCTTCTTGCCCTTGCCCTTCTTGAAACTAGTGGTTTTACTAATCATCAACAATTGATGCTCCTTTTGATTTCTACTTTCTCAGTGTCAAACATCGCGAATAGCTCAAGGATCATCATATCTATCCCTGATCTTGTTATAGTTTATCACAAAGCTCTAGTAGCTTGGTGGCAGTGATTTTGGAGAACCATCACTATCTCATCTGGAAGATTAACTCCCACTCGATTCAAGCGATTGTAGCACTCAGACAATCTGAGCACATGCTCAATGATTGAGCTTTTCTACCTTACTTTGTAGACAAAGAATCTTGTCGGAGGTCTCATACCTCTCAACAAGGGCACGAGCATGAAATCCCAATTTCATCTCTTGGAACATCTCATATGTCCCGAGACGTTCAAAACGTGTATGTCAGATGTTCGCAACATCCACACACGATGCTCGAGGTTCAGCACACTGAGCAGTGCATTAAGGACATAAGCCTTCTGCGCAGCAATGAGGACAATCCTAAGTTTATGGACCCAGTCCGCATAATTGCTACTATCATCTTTCAACTAAATTTTCTCTAGGAACATATAAAAACATTATAGCTACAGCGCAAGCTACAACATTATTTGCAAATACCTTTTGACTATGTTAATGATAATAGACTTTAGCTAATCATATTACTAATAACTCACACTCAAATAGACATCCCTGTAGTCATTCGAGTGGTGCATGATCCAAGTCCACTAACTCAAGTCCGATCATCACGTGAGTTGAGTATAGTTTCAGTGGTGAGCATCTCCATGTTGATCATATCAACTATATGATTCATGCTCGACCTTTCGGTCTCTTGTGTTCCGAGGCCATGTATGTACATGCTAGGCTCGTCAAGTTTAACCTGAGTGTTCCGCGTGTGCAACTGTTTTGCACCCGTTGGATGTGAACGTTGAGTCTATCACACCCGATCATCACGTGGTGTCTCGAAACGACGAACTGTCGCAACGGTGCACATTCGGTGAGAACAAAATTTTATCTTGAAATTTTAGTGAGGGGTCACCTTATAATGCTATCGTTGTTATAAGAAAAATAATGTGCATAAAAGGATTAACATCACATGCAAATCATAAGTGACATGACATGGCCATGATCTTGTGCTTCTTGATCTCCATCACCAAAGCACCGGCATGATCTTCATCGTCACCGGCACCACACCATGATCTCCGTCATCATGACCTCCATCATTGTGCCGCCATCGAGGTTGTCGTGCTATCTATTCTATTACTACTAAAACTACTACCTAGCAATATAGTAAACGCATCTGCAATCACAAACATTAGTGTAAAGACAACCCTATGGCTCCTGTCGGTTGCCGTAGCATCGACATGCAAGTCAATATTTAACTATTACAACATGATCATCTCATACATCGAATATATCACATCATGTATTTGGCCATATCACATCACATGCATACCCTACAAAAACAAGTTAGACGTCCTCTAATTTGTTGTTGCATGTTTTATGTGGCTGCTATGCGAATCTAGTATGATCGGATCTTACTTACGCAAAGCCACAATGGTGATATGCAAATTGATATTTAACCTTCTCCAAGTACCGCCTCGGTCAAATCCGATTCAACTAAAGTTCAAGAAACAGACACCCGCCAGTCATCTTTATGCAACAAGTTGCATGTTAGTCGATGAAACCGTTCTCTCTAAGCGTACGAGTAAGGTTGGTCCGGGCCGCTTCAATCCAACAATACCGCTGAATCAAGAAAAGGCTAAGGAGGGCAGCAAATCAAACATCAACGCCCACAAACTCTTTTGTGTTCTACTCGAGATTTCATCTACGCATGAACCTAGCTCATGATGCCATTGATGGGGAACGTTGCATGGGAAACAAAAAATTTCCTATGCACACGCTATACCTATCCATGGGGATGATCATCTACGAGAGGGGAGAGTGAATCTACATACCCTTGTAGATTGCTAAGAGGAAGCGTATATAACGTGGTTGATGTAGTGGAACATCTTTGCGATCCAAATCGCAGCCCGTCCGGTGATCTCATCACGATTCGTCCTGCGATCCCATCACGATCCATCCCGGTCTAGTGCCGAACAAACGGCACCTCCGCGTTCAGCACACGTACAGCTCGATGACGATCTCCGCCTTGTTGATCCACGTACAGCACACGTACAACATGTAGAGGGATAAACTCAAGCAATATGATGAAAACCCCATCTTTTTATCCTTGATGGCAACAATACAATACGTGCCTCGCTACCCCTACTATGTCACTGGGTGAGGACACCGCAAGATTGAACCCAAAACTAAGCATCGTTGCAAGAATTACCAATCTAGTTGGCCAAATCAAACAAATAATTCAAAGAGACTTGCAAAGATATAAAATCATGCATGTAAGAATTCAAAAGAGACTCAAATAATATTCATGGATAATCTGAACGTAAACTCACAATTCATCGGATCTCGACAAACACACCGCAAAAGAGTATGACATTGGATAGATCTCCATGAAGATCATGAAGAACATGGTATTGAAGATTAAAGAGAGAGAATAAGCCATCTAGCTACTAGCTATGGACCCGTAGGTTTGTGGTGAACTACTCACAAATCATCGGAGGAGCAATGGAGTTTATGTAAATGCCCTCCGTGCTCAATTCCCTCTCCGACAGATTACCAAAATGGCTCCCAGATTGGATCTCTCGGGAACAAAGGCTCCCGGCGACGTAGAAGTATTTTCGTGGCTCTCTTTGGCGATACGAGAATATTTGGGAATTTATAGGCCAAAGAATAGGGTTAGGAGACCTGCAGGGGGACCAAAAGCCAGGGGGCGGCCACCCCCAGGGCGCGCCGTGCAGGCTTTTGCCCCCCGATAGATGCCCTGCCCCCTACTTCAAGTATGATGCGTTTCTTCTGGTCCAAGAAAAATCCTTCCAGAGATTTTATTCCGTTTGGACTCCGTTTAATATTCCTTATCTGCAACACTCAAAAACATGGAAAAAATGGAAACTGACACTAGGCTCTAGATTAATAGGTTAGTCCCAAAAATAATATAAAAAACATATGCATGCATATAAAGCATCCAAAACATATAATATAATAGCATGGAACAATCAAAAATTATAGATACGTTGGAGACGTATCAGGTAGCGGATGAGGTTTCTCCCGCCACCTCTTGTTCGGGAATCCTGTCCTCGCTTGACAGAACCCCGACCGGTTTAGTCTGGGGAGTTATCCGGCGTGCGCTCCGACGAACCCTAGGTGCGGCCCCTCGTCGGGTCATTTTTGTTTTCTTACTCCCTGAAGAGGGAAGGGACCTGGGGTTGTCGGCTACAAGGGCCACCCTCTGCTCGTCAACCCCCTCTAGATAAAACACCCCGTCCTCAAAACTGATCGAAAGCTCTGGGTCTTCATGAAACCGAGGATCGTTGTTATGGGCAAAGTCCTCGAGCTCAGGCACGAGACAGTTTACCGTCTCGATCTAGTGCTTCCATGGCTACGAGGAAGGGGTAGAAATTATAAATCAAACAATAAAGGCCAGGAACGCCTGAAACTTTGAACATGAACACACTTACCCATTCGACGGGGTTGTACGCCGAATAGCCATCCTTAGGGATGAGGCTGGTAAAGTCTTTTTCCCCTTTGAAGAAATTGCCAGAATGGCTGGTAAGTCCTTCTGGTCATCCGGTCATTGCCTTCTAGATCGGGTGGAATCGCTCGTCCCGTTGTAAAACCACAAAGGATGTGTGTGTTGTTGAAGCAGGTGGACGCACCGGGTAATCACTCCAGCCATCACATGGATGATAGTTAGCCCGCAATGAGTAAGTGTCCTGACCTTGGTAGATAGGCACTTCACTTCGGAGCTCTCCTCTTGGGAAAGACCCTTTGGCCTCCATCTAAATCGCTTCTTTAAAGGATCCATGTAGTATTCGGGAAGGCCTCGCCGAACTGGCTCGAATAGGGGAACATCCTCAATATAAAACCACTCCGAGGGCCACTCATCGAGCTCATTCTTCGGTGTCCCAATCGGATATCCTGTGGCGGCTATGTGCCATACTTCGGCTCCACCCACTTCTGGAATTGTCGTTCCTCTGGTTCGAGGAACGATGCAAAAGTACTTTCTCCATAGATCAAAGTGGGGCTCGCAACCCAAGAACATCTCGCATAAGGTCGCAAAGCGTGAGATATGGAGGATGGAACCGAGGGTGAGACTGTGGAGCTGCAGCCCATAGAACTCCAATAACCCCCTTAGGAAAGGGTGAATGTGGAATCTCACCCCTCGCAGAAGTAAGGAAACAAAGCAAACTCGTTCTCCCCTTTGTGGGGAAGGGAAGTTTTCCGCGAAGGCCTTCCCATCAATGGAGGTTAGACCGACGCGAGTTCCAATTGGGGAAGATATCCTTGCGTTTCAAGCTCACGCAGGCGGAGGAGAGGAACACAACAACTGACCCATGCCGTAGAAAGGAGACCGAGGGGGCATGAAGAGGAACCTTCCATGACTCCGGGGGTGTTAAAGCTTTAGGGTTTCTTGGCGAGGCTGAGAAACGATGGAGCCTCAAGGCAGATTTTGATCTGTTTATAAAGGGTGGTACCCCCTCATGCTATAAGAACGGTTCTGTCAGGGATTGCCAAAGGTATTTGCCTCTACAAAGGCACAGGAGAATCGAGAATTATTGTTAATCCTTGTGCGTAATTAAAAGTTGTGGGCCCCATGATGCTTCAGTAATCATGAACTGGCCGAGGACGAAGATCGTCATTTATTGCTCGGAGGAAACAAAGGAAATTGACTTGTAAGCTGAACACTTTGGGTGCAATCATCTGAAGATCCTACACATCAGCGATGAAGGCTGGTTTGGGGGCTACTCACGGAGTCCGGGATTAAGGGGCCCTCAGGTAGTTGGCTTACTATGAAGAGGTCGGCTTGATGGGCCGTGCCGATCGTAAGTCGGGCTGTGCGGTCGTCTCATACTCAAGGATGAAAACACCAAAGACCGGCGTGGCAACCAAGTAAAGTAGAGTAGGTAGGTTGTATTTAACCCTAGGCCCCCTAGTGACTATATAAACCCGGGGTCCTCGTCCATGTAGAGAGGTTAATTCACCCAGGGTTTAGTATACACAATCTCGAGGTAGACTCTGTAATCATCATCCACATCAATATAATCAAGTAGTACGTAGGGTTTTACCTCCTCAAGAGGGCCCGAACCTGGGTAAACACCGTCTCCCCCTCTTTCCTGTAACCCATTGAACTAAGGTCCATAGTTTGGGACCCCCTACCCAAGATATGTTGGTTTTGACGCCGACATTGGCCGCCGTCATTCCTCTCGGATTGCAGCTGTGATGGCGCAGTAGTGGGTGTATCCTCTCCCAACGCTGATGGCTATTTCTCACAGCAGCAGAGAAAGAAAATCAAGCCCATGGCAAGGAGCGGCTGGGAAGAAGGTGAAGGCAAGGAGCAGTATCTATGATGAATGGATAGGGATGGGTGGTTGGCACGAGATAAGGGAAGAGTGGGCGGTAGAAGGACGCACAGAGACATGTGGCATGAGTAGCGAGCGGCTTACGCGGATACAAATCAGCCGGTTGATTACACATTTTTTCCAAAAATATACTTCCTCCCATCCCAAAATAAATGACTCAATTTTATATTAACTATGTACTACCTCAGGCCGGGATTAAAGAATTGTTTAGCCAATCTGCGTTGTCTGGTTTTACTAGGCCATTGCATGTACATGCAAGATAAAAAGAGAAATAGACTGTTGAATGCATGAAATTCATTGACGCGTGCACAATGCTGAGGGCATGTACAATCATGGCATATGGATACATATGCCCCATGACAAAAAGTAGGTTAAGGCATCTATATTAAATTTTTCTCTTCAATGCAAGCTACCACTAATGGGCCTCATGAAAAATAGAAAATAAAGACTCTAATACACATGCATGTCTATTTTTCACTCTAACTTTTCCAGCTTTTTACACCGGAACACGCTTTTTTTCTTCAAGCACCCGCCTCCTCCAAAGGATCCCACTTCCTTATCCGAACCTACTTTTCCTGACACTCGATCCTATATGGCACATAAGGCATCACCTTGAGGCTATGCATTGTACATGCCCTGAGAGAAGTATATGCAAGGAGGTGAGAGAAATTGGTTGTGGCAGCCTTGCATGCTGGCTATTCATTGGGGGAGGCTCGCAAGTCGCAAGTTTGAGAAGGTATGCAACTTTTTTAGGAGATCGGAGCATACTTTATTACGAAGGTAAATGCCTTGCTACTAGAGATTTTGTAGTTAGGTCTTACGAACCCGAACGGATATAGTACTAAAGTTAATACAAAGTTGAATAGTTTATTTTGGGATCGAGGGAGTACCACATATTTGGTATTGTAGATATAGCTAATGGACCATGATATTTGGCAAAATTTCCATGGACGTGATGTTTTTGAGCCCGAGCTCAAATGAGCTCGGGTGAACAGTACATCTAAAAAGTTTCAAAAAATGATCAAAAAATCTATTGTTTATGCAAACATTGATAAAAGTTCCCGCTCACAAAATTTGATCACAAAATAACATTTGTGGAAGTCATAGAAAAAAATGATGCTCCAAAAGTGTTATTTTCCATAACATTTTGAAGCACTTTTTTACGACTTCTATGAATGTCATTTTTATGATGATATTTCACAAGCCCATGGAACATTTATCAATGGTTCACCAAAAAAATCAGAATTTTTGAAATATTTTTCATTTATTTTCAATTTTACTGTTCATCCCGAGATCAAATGAGCTCGGGAGCAGAACATGACTTTTGAATTTCCACACACTTTATTCTTTCTCTCTAATCTTACATCCTTAAAACGTTGGTACAAATTCTCTTAACATATAAAGTATCCACCTCAATGACCCACTAAGCAATGCACTTAAGTTTTCCCTTCCACTACGTCATGCATAATCTACTACATAAGCGAGTCATGAATTTAGGGCATGTTTGGTTCCCAGCCTAAGGTTGCCATGCTTAACCTTAGTCATGCCACAACATCTTAGGCATGTGTTTGGTTCATTGTCAAATTTGTGACTTGTCACACTTTTCTAGTTATATGGTCTACATGTCATAGGCTCATTTTTTGCCAATTCTTGTCACTTTTGTGGTGACCATTTTGTTAGCCACATTTTCTGTGGCAGCCACACTTTGTCTAATGTTAGTTGTGAAAAAGTTAGTCATGAACCAAACACACCCTTAACTTATGAATTACAATTATTTTTTGCATTAGTCAATGCATGTAATGATGCCACATCAATATTCATGTTACTCATCCTTTACATTTTTTCTTGAAATTCAATAGTTTGTTTCCATTAGATTTTTTAGACCCTTTCTCTTACTGATTTTCAAACTTATACCTTTTTCATTAGATTTAGCAACTACTTACACATTTTTTAACAAAATTACTCCAACAATGCGTGAGGAGAGAGTCATCCTCACTATTCATGTTCGTTTTTTCCTCAATGAAGAAGACACTCGCGTGGACAACTCCAAGGAATTCAAACTCACATTATGGCACTTATGTTCCAAAACTATTTTGCAACAATAAAATAATCAAGTATAATATATCTCATATATTTTTATTTCCATGCTTATATTGGTAATTATAATATTCACGCTCCACATAGGCAGGTATCGTCTAAACATATTGCCAACAATTTCCACACCAACGCGCGGGGAATTGTCTAGATACACTAGTAAGAATACACGTGCAATGCACATCTTGTTAGAGTTTAAAATTTGGATACTTGAAAGCTTAATTTTTTTCAATCCACATATACGTGAAATGATTTGGATCATTCCATAAACTCTGCGAGTTTTAATCTCAATGGGATCTCCTACAATGTATCAAGATTAAATACATCTATTTCTATTGCCACTTGAATAGAATAGCTATACAATTACAAATAGTCTTGTGAGGCATTACCGAATAACCATCAAAGGCGTCCTACCATCTACTGGTCTCATGCACATATGAGTTCTCACTATTTTACATTTGAATGTTATGCAACATATCAACGCCCCTTCATAGTTTCACCTAAAATAGCCTAAACCCCACAATGTAAGTATGAAGAGACACGTGGTATGAACACTCTATAAGATCATATTTCTCCATGTGTGGTTTTGGTAATTAATGGCAATCCCTATTGACTAATGGTTTCCTTGAGTTATGTTCGAAGGATTTGTCCATGGGCACTTCTTGAAGTCCATCTGTTGGTTTCGAAGAGTTTATATGGTGTCCAAGGTGGTATTGATTGGTCATGTGAGAGTTGAGCTTATTGCAAGCATGTATTGACGAAGAAGATTGTGTGAGCATTCATGTTTACCTTCAATACATCATCTTTATGAATATAGAAGATAAAATACAAGGTCGATCAAGACTAAGTCAAAGAGTGAATCAAGTTGATCAACATACAAAGTGCACAAGATGTACCGAGAGGGATCAAGTGATCCCATGGTATGGTAAGCATTGTTCGTTATGCTTTGTATACTAACCCATGGTCTACGTGAGAGTTCTATGCAGGGTTATGTATGTTTCCATGGGCTCGCGTCAAGTGGAAGATATCATACAACCCATGGAGGATGACATCAAGTGTCGATCGTTGTCAAAATTGTAGTGTGCAAGTTCAAGGGGAGAATCACGAAGAGATCATGCTTGAATCTTGTTGTCCATTGTGGTGACAATTGACATGTGAAGATGTGTCGAAGAGTGGCTCACCCATAGTGGGGTACGGGGGAGCAATCAACTAGTCTTCATTGAGCAACACAATCAAGAAAGGTGGTCCATCTTGAGGAAGTCAAGATCGCCATCGTCTAGCTAAAGTGCACTATGTGTGAGGTATAGGTGTTCCCTTGATAGGTTTTCTATTTTACCGGTCTCATGGTGGTAGTTGGGAGACCGGGTTATAGGATCGGTTGCTATACTATCAAGTGGGGCTCTCAAGTGAGTAGCTTTATTGTATCGTTCGTTGAGATCCCAAACCATTTGAATCCTTACATCATCTTTCTCGGTTCTTATTTGGTGTTTCTCTTTGTGAGTTTTAGAGCTTATGATCATCTTCATGACAATCTTGAGTTCATCGAAAATAGAGTCCATATGCATCTTCTATGATGTTTTCGATGTTGGAATTTTTGTCGGTTCTTCATTCATGCACATATCTATATATTTGGCATTTTCATGTTGCCTCTTCTTAAGTTAACCACATGTTGTTTGGATAGTACTTGTGTCTGCTATCCAACAAGTTTGAGTTTGCTCAATTCGGAGCTCGTATGCCAAAGTTATGGCAGTTCTAGTGTTCATGCATTCATGTGTTGCTTTTGTTCTTGTCCGGAAAGATCCCAATGGTAGTACCGCTCCCAGCAGCGGTACTACCTCTTATCTGTGGTAGTACCGCCCTAGTTAATGGTAGTACCACTCTCGGGCGGTAGTGCCCTTGGCCAGTGCCGCTGCCTTGGGGCTCGACACTTTTTGTGTCGGACTCGGTAGTTTTTGGCCGGTAGTTCAGAGCGGTAGTACCGCTTGTTACTACTGCACCAATTTCGCCCATGTTTTCTATGGCTGGAATCCTCGGTGGATCATGAGCGGTAATAGGAGGCAGTGCTACCTCTTATCTGAAGTAGTACCGCTCCTGGTAGTGGTAGTATCACTCCGGCGGAACTACTACTCGCCTCACTACCCTCTAATCTCTGGCTCTGCCGCCCCAGCGGTAGTACCACTCCCAACAACGGTACTACCTCTTATTGGTAGTAGTACCACTCTCTGGATTGTTAGTACCGCTTGTGTACGGGCTGAAGGGGTAACTATTGGATTTCCCCCTCATATAAAAGGGGTTCTTCTTCCCCATTGAATTTGATCCTTTGATCTCGTGTTTGCCCCCTATTGTTGACCTTCTTCGAGCTTGCTAACTCTCAACCCCACCAATGATTCTTGCTAGTTTTTGAGGGAAAAAAGACAGGAGATCTAGATCTATGGTTCCACCAATCATTTCCTCCTCTTTGTGAGGGAAACCCCTTGGATCTAGAACTTGGAGTTCTTTGCGAGCTCCTTGTTCTTCCTCTCATATTGCTCCATGGATTTTGTTGTTGTTGAGGGATTTGAGTGTGAAGAACTTGACCACTTCGTGTGTTCTTTCCATTGCATTAGTTGCATCGGTCTGAGTTCTTCACGATGATACGTGGAAGTGAAGTTTGAGAAGATTATTACTCTTGGGTGTTTGGGCACCCTAAAGCTTGTGCCTATTGGGTTCTTTGGCGCCCTAGACATTTGGTGGTGGCTCGAAGCTCAATCCTTGTGGTGTAAAGCTCCAGGCAAGTGTTGGGGTCTCCAATTAGGTTGTGGAGATTGCCTCGAGCAGTTGAGTTCAACTCGGAGCCACAATCCATTGTGGTGAAGCTTCGTGGTGTTGTTGGGAGCCTCCAATTAAGTTGTGGAGATTGCCCCAACCATGTTTGTACGGGTTTGGTGACCGTCCTCAAGGGTCCCTTAGTGTAATCATGACATCTTGCATTGCATGAGGGCGTGAGGAGAATACGGTGGCCTGATACGTCCATTTTGCATCATGCTTTCATGTTGTTATTTATTTCTTTTTGGGCTGTTATTTCACTTCACGGTACAATACTTATGCCTTTCCTCTCTTATTTTGCAAGGTTTACATGAAGAGGGAGAATACCGACAGCTGGAATTCTGGCCTGAATATGGAGCAAAGTTGAGATACCTATTCTACACAACTCCAAACGCCGTAAAAATCAACGAGGATTTTTTTCGGGATTTATAAAAAATACTGGGCCGAAAAAGTGCCAGAGGGGCGCCAGCAGGTGGCCACAAGCCTACTAGGCACGGCCGCGCCTAGGGGGCTTGTGGGCACCCAGCTGGCCCTCTGGCTCCCCCCTTTTGCTACAAGAAGGGTTTCATCCGGGAAAAATCAGGAGTAGGCTTTTTCGAGGATTCGCCGCCGCCACGAGGGAGAACTTGAGTAGAACCAATCTAGAGCTCCGGCACGACGATCCTGTCGGGGAAACTTCCCTCACGGAGGGGGAAATCGTCGCCATCGTCATCACCAACACTCCTCTCATCGGAGGGGACTGATCACCATCAACATCTTCATCAGCACCATCTCATCTCCAAACCCTAGTTCATCTCTTGTAACCAATCTTCGTCTCGCGACTCCGATTGGTACTTGTAAGGTTGCTAGTAGTGTTGATTACTCTTTTAGTTGATGCTAGTTGGATTACTTGGTGGAAGAGTTTATGTTCAGATCCGTGATGCTACTCATTACCTCTCTGGTCATGAATATGATTATGTTTTGTGAGTAGTTACTTTTGTTCCTGAGGACATGTGATAAGTCATGCTAATAGTAGTCATGTGAATTTGGTATTCGTTTGATATTTTGATGTTTTGTATGTTGTTTTTCCTCTAGTGGTGTTATGTGAACGTAGACTACATAACACTTCACCATTATTTGGGCCTAGAGGAAGGCATTGGGAAGTAGTAAGTAGATGATGGGTTGCTAGAGTGACAGAAGCTTAAACCCTAGTTTATGCGTTGCTTTGTAAGGGGCTGATTTGGATCCACTAGTTTAATGCTATGGTTAGACTTTGTATTAATTCTTCTTTTGTAGTTGTGGATGCTTGCGAGAGGGGTTAATCATAAGTGGGATGCTTGTCCAAGTAAGGGCAGTACCCAAGCACCGGTCCACCCACATATCAAATTATCAAAGTAAGGAACGCGAATCATATGAACATGATGAAAACTAGCATGATAGAAATTCCCATGTGTCCTTGGGAGCGATTTACCTCCTATAAGAGTTTGTCCAGGCTTGTCCCTTGCTACAAAAGGGATTGGGCCAATTTTCTGCACCGTTGTTACTTTTGTTGCTTGCTACTTGGTACGAATCATCTTGTCACACAACTACTTGTTACCGATAATTTCAGTGCTTGGAGATATTACCTTGCTGAAAACCACTTGTCAGATCCTTCTGCTCCTCGTTGGGTTCGACACTCTTACTTATCGAAAGGACTATGATAGATCCCCTATACTTGTGGGTCATCAAGACTCTTTTCTGGCGCCGTTGCCGGGGAGTGAAGCGCATTTGGTAAGTGGAACTTGGTAAGGAAACATTCATATAGTGTGCTGAAATTTACTATCACTTGTCACTATGGAAACTAATCCTTTGAGGGGCTTGTTCGGCGTATCTTCACCTCGAACGGAATCGCAAAGAGTTTCTCCTCAACCTGCTGCACCTACTGAAAATATTTGCTTTGAATTTCCTTCGGGTATGCTTGACAAACTGCTGGCTAATCCTTTTACACGAGATGGAATATCACATCCAGACTTGCATCTAATCTATGTAGATGAAGTTTGTGGTTTATTTAAGCTTGCAGGTTTGCTAGAGGATGAGGTAAAGAAGAAGGTCTTTCCTTTATCTTTGAAGGATAAGGCGTTAACATGGTATAGGCTATGTGATGATACTGGATCATGGAACTACAATCAGTTGAAATTGGAATTTCATCAAAAGTTTTATCCTATGCATTTAGTACATCGTGATCGGAATTATATTTAGAATTTTTGGCCTCGTGATAGAGAAAGCATCGCTCAAGCTTGGGGGAGGCTTAAATCAATGTTATATTCATGCCCCAACCATGAGATCTCGAGAGAAATTATCATTCAGAACTTCTATGCTCGGCTTTCTCATGATGATCGCACCATGCTTGACACTTCTTGTACCGGTTCTTTTATGAAAAGAGATATTGACTTCACATGGAATTTGTTGGAGAGAATTAAACACAACTCTGACTATTGGGAGCTTGAAGAAGGTAAGGAGTCAGGTATGAATTTCAAGTTTGATTGCATTAAATCCTTTGTTGAAACAGATACCTTTAGTGATTTTAGCGCTAAGTATGGACTTGACTCTGAGATAGTAGCTTCATTGTGTGAATCTTTTGCTGCTCATATTGATCTCCCCAAAGTGAAGTGGTTTAAATGTCATCCTCCTTTAGAAGTCAATGTAGTTAAACCCAATCCAGTTGAAGAGAAAGTCATTGCCTATAATGATCCTATTGTTCCCAGTGCTTACATTGAGAAACCACCTTTCCCTGTTAGGATAAAGGATCATTCTAAAGCTTCAACTGTGATATGTAGATGCTACATTAGAACACCTACACCCCCTGAGCAAATTAGAGTTGAACCTAGCATTGCTATTATCAAAGATCTTCTGCCCGACGATGTTGAGGGACATGATATTCACTGGTGTGAAGATGCTGCTAGAATTGCTAAACCTCACGCTAGAGACAAACATAGGCCTGTTGTTGGCACGCGTGTTGTTCGTATTAAGATAGAAGATCATTACTATCATGGTTTATGTGACGTGGGTGCTAGTGTTAGTGCAATACCTCAATCCTTATATGATGAAATTAAAGACGAGATTGCACCTGTTGAGATAGAACCTATTGATGTCACTATTCAGCTTGCCAATAGAGATACTATCTGCCCTGTGGGAATTGTTAGGGATGTTGAAGTATTGTGTGGTAAAATGAAGTATCCCGTTGATTTCCTCGTTCTTGCTACCGCACAAGATAGCTTTTGTCCCATCATATTTGGCAGACCTTTTCTCAATACTGTCAATGCTCATATTGACTGTGAGAAGCAAACTGTCACTGTTGGCTTTGAAGGTGTGTCACATGAGTTCAATTTCTCCAAGTTTGGTAGACAACCCCATGAAAAATAGTTGCCTAGTAAGGATGAAACTATTGCCTTAGCTTCTATTGCCCTGCCTCCTACTGATCCCTTAGAGCAATACTTGCTTGAGCATGAAAATGATATGCATATGGATGAAAGGGATGAGATAGATAGAGATGTCTTAGAACAATATCCTACCCTTAAGAATAACTTGCATGTTGAACTACTTGGGGATCCACCCCCACCAAAAGGTGATCCTGTGTTCGAGCTTAAACAGTTGCCTGATACTCTTAAGTACGCTTATCTTGATGAAAAAGAGATACATCCTATTATAATTAGTGCTAGCCTCTCAGAGCATGAAGAAAAGAAGTTACTAAAAAGTCTGAGAAAGCACCATGCTACTATTGGATATACTCTTGATGATCTTAAGGGCATTAGGCCCACTCTATGCCAGCACAAGATTAAAACTGATCCTGATTTCAAACCAGTTGCTCATCATCAACGGAGATTAAATCCTAAGATGAAAGAGGTAGTAACAAAAGAAATACTAAAGCTCTTGGAAGCGGGTATTATCTATCCTTTTGCTCATAGTGATTGGGTGAGTCTGGTGCATTGTGTCCCTAAGAAGGGAGGCATTACCGTTGTCCCTAATGATAAGGATGAATTGATCCCACAGAGGATTATTACTGGCTATAGGATGGTGACCAATTTTAGGAAATTGAATAAAGCCACGAGGAAAAATCATTACCCTTTGCCTTTTATCGACCAAATGCTAGAAAGACTGTCTAAACACACACACTTCTGCTTTCTAGACGGTTATTCTGGTTTCTCCCAAATACCAGTTGCACAATCTGATGAGGAGAAAACCACTTTCACCTGCCCTTTCAGTACCTTTGCTTATAGATGTATGCCTTTTGGCTTATGTAATGCACCAGCCACCTTTCAAAGATGTATGATGGCTATATTCTCTGACTTTAGTGAAAAGATTGTTGAGGTTTTCATGGATGACTTCTCCGTTTACGGGTCTTCCTTTGATGATTGCCTCAACAACCTTGATCGAGTCTTGCAGAGATGTAAAGACACCAATCTTGTCTTGAATTGGGAGAAGTGCCACTTTATGGTTAATGAAGGCATCATCTTAGGACATAAAATTTCTAACAGAGGTATTGAAGTCGATAAGGCTAAGGTTGATGCGATCGAGAAAATGCCATACCCCCACAGATATCAAGGGTATAAGAAGTTTCCTTGGTCATGCTGGTTTCTATAGGAGGTTCATTAAAGACTTCTCTAAGATTTCTAGGCCTCTTACCAATCTCTTGCAAAAGGATATTCCTTTTGTTTTTGACGATGATTGTGGGGAAGCCTTCGAAATACTTAAGAGGGCTTTGATAACCGCACCTATTGTTCAACCACCTGATTGGAACTTGCCATTTGAAATCATGTGTGATGCTAGCGATTATGCTGTTGGTTCTGTCCTAGGGCAAAGAGTTGATAAGAAGTTGAATATTATTCACTATGCTAGTAAAACTCTAAAAGTGCCCAAAGAAACTATGCTACTATGGAGAAGGAATTTTTAGGAGTCGTGTTTGCATGTGAAAAGTTCAGTTCTTACATAGTTGATTCCAAAGTCACTATTCACACTGATCACGCTACTATTAAGTACCTCATGGAGAAGAAGGACGCTAAACCTAGACTTATCAGATGGGTTCTCTTGTTACAAGAATTTGATTTGCACGTTGTCGACAAGAAGGGTGTTGATAACCCTGTAGCATATAACTTGTCTAGGTTGGAGAACGTTCTTGGTGACCCACAACCTATTGATGATAGCTTTCCCGGTGAGCAACTGAATGTCATCAATGCTTCACGTAGTGCACCGTGGTATGCTGATTATGGAAACTATATCGTTGCCAAATATATACCACCTAGTTTCACATACTAGCAAAAGAAGAAATTCTTCTTTGACTTGAGACATTACTTTTGGTATGATCCTCACCTTTATAAGGAAGGAGTAGATGGTGTTATTAGACGTTGTGTACCTGAACATGAACAGGGACAGATCCTACAGAAGTGTCACTCCGAGGCCTACGGAGGACACCATGCGGGAGATACAACTGCACACAAGGTATTGCAATCAGGCTTCTATTGGCCCACTCTCTTCAAGGATGCCCATAAGTTTGTCTTGTCTTTTGACGAATGTCAAAGAGTAGGCAATATCGATAAACGTCAGGAAATGCCTATGAACTATTCACTTGTCATTGGACCATTTGATGTCTGGGGCTTTGATTATATGGTTCCTTTTCCAAAATCCAACGGGTATACTCATATCCTAGTTGTTGTTGATTACGTCACTAAGTGGGTAGAAGTTATCCCCACTAGTAGTGCTGATCACAACACTTCTATCAGGATGCTTAAAGAGGTTATTTTCCCTAGATTTGGAGTCCCTAGAAATCTAATGACCGACGGTGGTTCACATTTCATTCATGGTGCTTTCCGTAAAACGCTTGCTAAGTATGATGTCAACCATAGAATTGCGTCTCCCTATCACCCTCAGTCCAGTGGTCAAGTAGAGCTAAGAAACAGAGAAATTAAACTAATTCTTCAAAAGACTATCAACAGGTCCAGAAAGAATTGGTCTAAGAAGCTCGATGATGCACTGTGGGCTTATAGAACTGCCTATAAGAATCCCATGGGCATGTCTCCGTACAAAATGGTGTACGATAAAGCATGTCATCTACCTCTTGAGCTAGAGCATAAAGCTTATTGGGAAATCAAAGAGCTTAACTTTGATTTCAAACTTGCTGGTGAGAAGAGGTTATTTGACATTAGCTCGCTTGATGAATGGAGAACTCAGGCATATGAGAATGCCAAGTTGTTCAAAGAGAAGGTTAAGAGGTGGCATGATAAAAGGATACAAAAGCGTGAGTTGAATGTAGGTGATTATGTCTTGCTATATAATTCTCGTTTAAGATTTTTTGCAGGCAAGCTTCTCTCTAAATGGGAAGGTCCCTATATTGTTGAGGAAGTATATCGTTCCGGTGCTATCAAGATCAACAACACGGAAGGTAATTGTCCGAGAGTTGTAAATGGGCAGAGAATCAAGCATTATATCTCAGGTACTCCCATAAATGTTGAAAGCAATATCATCAATACCATAACTTCGGAAGAATACCTAAGGGATATTTATCAGCCTGTTTCAGACTCCGAAAACGAAGAGGTATGTGATTCGGTAAGAAAACAGACTCCAAAAAATTTCCAATAGGAATTTTTCTCCGTTTTGGAATATTTGAAAAAATAGAAAAATTGGAAGTAGTCCGGAAAGCGCGCGTGGAGGCGACAAGCCTGCCAGGCGCGGGCCCACCCCCTGGCCGCGCCTGGGGGGCTTGTGGCCACCTCGTGTGCCTCCCGGACTCCGTTTTTGTGCGGAGTACTCCTTCTGGTCTGAGAAAAATCATTATATATTCTCCCGAAAGGACTGACCCTTGTATCACGCAGATTTCCTCTGTTTTCGTTTTGAGCCAGTTTTCTGTCGCAGATTTAGGGCAAGATGTATTCTCAGGAATCTGTGGGGGAGAACAATCTTGCTCAAGTCTATGGAGAAGTAAATGCTGATCTGAAAATAATGGAGGCCAGGGAAAGGCTACCTAAAGAAACCAAGGGCAAAACTAAGAAGGAGAATCAGGCGTGGGACGAAGCACAATCTGCGTTCAACAAGGAAGAAGTTGAAGAAGTCGATTTCCTCCAACCCTACCTCCACCTACTGTCTCCATCCTTGATTGAACTCTTGAGTGTTGGAGCATATATCTCCATATGTGGTTTTGGTAATTAATGACAATTCCTATGGATTAATGGTTGCCTTAAGTTACATTTATAGGATTTGTCCATAGGCACTTCTTGAAGTCCATCTGTTGGGTTCAAGGAGTTTATATGATGACCAAGATGGTATTCAAGGTGTTATCCAAAGAATGGTCATAGAGACACATGGTTGATCAAGATCTCAGACAAAGAGTAAATCAAGATGATCAACACACAAAGCGTACAAGATGTACCGAGAGGGATCAAGTGATCCCATGGTATGGTAAGCATTGTCCATTACGTGTTTGTGTACTAACCCATGGTCTTCGTGAGAGTTCTATGTGGGGGTTAGGTGTGTTTCCATGGGCTTGCGTCAAAGGGAAGATCTCATACAACCCATGAGTAAATCAAGATGATCAACACACAAAGCGTACAAGATGTACCGAGAGGGATCAAGTGATCCCATGGTATGGTAAGCATTGTCCATTACATGTTTGTGTACTAACCCATGGTCTTCCTGAGAGTTCTATGTGGGGGTTAGGTGTGTTTTCATGGGCTTGCGTCAAAGGGAAGATCTCATACAACCCATGAGCAAATCAAGATGATCAACACACAAAGCGTACAAGATGTACCGAGAGGGATCAAGTGATCCCATGGTATGGTAAGCATTGTCCATTACGTATTTGTGTACTAACCCATGGTCTTCGTGAGAGTTCTATGTGGGGGTTAGGTGTGTTTCCATGGGCTTGCGTCAAAGGGAAGATCTCATACAACCCATGAAGTATGACGTCAAGTTGTGATCATCATCAAGATTGCGATGTGCAAGTTCAAGTGGATCAGCACGAAGATATCATGCTTGAAGCTTGCCGTCCATTGTGGTGGCAATGGACTTGTGAAGATATGCTGAAGAGTGGCTCACCCATAGTGAGTATGGGGGAGCAATCAACTAGTCTTCATCAAGCCAACACAATCAAGAAAGGTGGTCCATCTTGAGGAAGCCAAGATCATCATCATCTAGCTCAAGAGGACGAGGTGCAAGGTATAGGTTTTCCCTTGATAGGTTTTCTGTTTAGGATAGATTGTTGTACTATCAAGGGGGATCTCAAGTGAGTAGCTTGATCGTATCATTCGTTGAGAGCTCAAACCATTTGCATCCTTGCATCATACTTCTTGGTTCTTGTTTGGTGTTTCTCTTTGTGAGTTTTAGAGCTTATGGTCATCTTCGTGACAAGCTCGAGTTCATCGAAAATGGAGTCCATATGCATCTACTATGATGTTTTCGATGTTGGAGTTTTTGCCGGTTCTTCATTCATAGAGGACTCACATCTCTATATCTTTGGCATATTCATAACCACATCGAAAATGGAGTCCATATGCATCTACTATGAAAATGGAGTCGCTATTTGGATAGCCCTTATCGTCCTGAATCCAACAAGCTTGGGTTTGCTCGATTCGGAGCTCGTATGCGAAAGTTATGGCTGTTTCAGTGGCGAGCGGTAGTACCGCTGGACCTATCGGTAGTACCGCTAGAGTTGGCGGTAGTACCGCTGGCCCTAGCGGTAGTACCGCCCCTGGTCAGCGGTAGTACCGCTCCAGGAGCTTAGTACCGCCTGCCTAGCGGTTGTTCGTGGACGAACCTTTTTGCGAAGACTTTCTTGGCGGTGGTAGTGCCGTTGCACTACCAGGGGCCGAGCGGTAGTACCGCTCGGGCCAGCGGTAGTGCCAGCGGTAGTACCGTTGCAGCCAGCGGTAGTACCGCTAGCTGGCGGTAGTACCGTTGGAGCTCGGGCAGAAAGTGGGGGTAACGGTCTGATTCCTTCCCCCACTATATAAAGGGGGTCTTCTTCCCCCTTGGTCTTATCCATCCGTTGAGCTCTTGTTCTACCTCCATTGTTGACATTCTTAGAGCTTGATTACTCTCTATCCCTCCAATGATTCTTGCTTGTTCATGAGGGAAAAGAGAGAGGAGATCTAGATCCACATCTCCACCAATCACTTTCTCCTCTATGTGAGGGGAACCCCTTGGATCTTCATCTTGGAGTTCTTTGTGAGCTCCTTGTTCTTCCTCTCATATTTCTCCATAGCTTTTGTTGTTGTGGAGGGATTTGAGTGTGAGGGACTTGACCACTTCGTGTGTTCTTGCCATTGCATTAGTTGCATCGGTTTGAGTTCTCCACGGTGATACGTGGAAGTGAGAAGTTGAGAAGCTTACTACCTTTGGTACTTAGTACCCTTGATATTGTTCTTCGTGGATACTTTGGCGTCCTAGAAGCTTGGTGGTGTCTCGGAGCTCAATCATTGTGGTGTGAAGCTCCGGGAAGCGTCGGGGTCTCCAATTAGGTTGTGGAGATTGCCCCGAGCAATTTGTACGGGTACCGGTAACCGCCCCCAAGGGTTGCCACGTGTACGGGTTCGGTGACCGCCCCCAAGGGTTGCCATTTGTACGGGTTCGGTGACCGCCCTCAAGGGTCCCTTAGTGGAATCACGGCATCTTGCATTGTGCGAGGGCGTGAGGAGATTACGGTGGCCTTAGTGGCATCTTGGGGAGCATTGTGCCTCCACACCGCTCTAACGGAGATTAGCATCCGCAAGGGTGTGAACTTCGGGATACATCATCGTCTCCCCGTGCCTCGGTTATCTCTTACCCGAAACCTTTACTTATGCACTTTACTTTGTGATAGACATATTGTTTATTGTAATATATCTTGCTATCACTTAGTTGTTTATCTTGCTTAGCATAAGTTGTTGGTGCACATAGGTGAGCCTAGTTGTTTGTAGGTTTTGTGCTTGACATATTAAACGTTAGTTTTATTCCGCATTTGTTCAAGCCTAAACCTTAACTATTTTAAAGCGCCTATTCACCCCCCCCCTCTAGGCGACATCCACGTCCTTTTCATTGAGGTTTTGTGAAACAACTCGTACTCGCAATACTTATCTCACATGTGAAGTTGTTTTGCTGGAGAAACATATCACAGATCTCCAAGGTATAAATCAAAGATTGATGGCCCCCTTGGAATCAAACGTTGCAACAACTCCACCACCTTCACCTCCAAAGGAAGACAACTGAGCATGGGTATGGGCAATCCCCTTGGCTTGTGCCAAACTTGGGGGAGTTGCCCCGGTATCATATCACCATCACATCTTTTGCATTTACCTTTGTTTTAGTTTGTTCCTTTTCAGTTTTCTTTTTTCTCTAGTAGATTAAAAGTCTTAGTGTTTTAGTCTTGAGTTTTGCTTTGTGTCATCCCCGATGTATTCGAGCTCATGAGCCATATAATAAAGAGTGTCTTAGTTGAAGGGCTTTGCCTCATGCCATGATTAATAGATTGAGAAAAGAACAAAAGCATGAAAGATCATGTAATGGTCTTATGGGAAGTGATGGCTTCACATATAAAAAGAATGATGATTGAAACTTGTTGAGGGTAGGCAAACGTAGACCTTGGACCTTGTTGCAATTAATAGGAAGTGATAAAGAAGGAGAGGTTCACATATAAATACATCATCTTTGACACCATCTATGATTGTGAACACTCACCAAACTATTGCATGCCTAGAAGTAGATGTTGGACAAGGAAGACAACATAATGAATTGTGTTTGCTTGGTTCCGAACAATGTTATATGATTAGAGATTCCTTAGCATGTGACGATTTCTTCCACCTCATATTAGCCAAAACTCCCGCACCAAGTAGAGATACTACTTGTGCATCCATAAACCTTCAACCCAGTTTTGCCATCAGAGTCCACCATACCTACCTATGGATTGAATGAGATCCCTCAAGTAAGTTGTCATCGGTGCAAGCAATAAAAATTGCTCCCTAATATGTATGATCTATTAGTGTCTGGAAAATAAGCTTTGTACGAACCTGTGATGAGGAAGACATAAAAGCGACAGACTGCATAATAAAGTTCTTTATCACAGGAGGCAATATAAAGTGACGTTCCACCGCACTAAGAGGACACGCATCCAAACATCAACAACGCATGACAACTTCTGCTTCCCTCTCCGAAGGGCCTATCTTGTATCTTTACTTTTTGCCCTTGAAAGAGTCATGGTGATCTTCACCAATTCCTTGTTTCGCCTTTATCTTGGCTAACGTCATATGCTAGGGAAAGATCTGTATTCATATGTTAACTTGGAAGTAAGTATTCATGAATTATTGTTGTTGACATTACCCTTGAGGTAAGCAGTTGGGAGGCAAAACTATGAGCCCCTATCTTGTAACATCCCAAATTTTGGAATGTTAATATAATTATTAGTTTGTTTGTTTGCTTGCTTGAGTGATTGAAACTTGAGTGAAATTTGAAACTTTTCAAAAACTTTTGAATGAGAGGGAATAAAATGACTTTCCCCATCTCCGATAAACTCAAATTCATCCAATTAAAAGCAATGAGAGAAGATGACATGACTTCTTCAACTATAAAGAATTTGAACGGAGTTTTGCATCTGAAATTGTTTCAAACCTTTGCCCTTGCTTCTTTATTTTTCTTCCCCGAGAAAATGCCCCGACAAAATTCTTGCACGCAAGAAAGAGCGGAGGAAAAATGACCCTCCAAAATGTGAGGCATTTCTGAAATATTTTGAGCCAAGAAAGCCAAAGTTTTATTATGAAAATAGTTGCAAAAAGAAATAAAGCATATAGGGATTTCAAAAAAAACATTTTTTTGAAGTATTTGTTTTGGTAGTGGAAAAATGCCCATCTTTTTGGATTTATTTTTCTGAAAATTTTAATATATTATACCTCTATATTCCGAGGATATTCTTTTTCCTTTTATTGGTTTTATTTCCTGTTTTTAATAAAAAGGAAACAAATCACTTATTTGGAAAGTCCTTGGGCCATATTGGGAATGTCATCTGGCCCATATCCCCACCTTCTTCTTCCTCTCAACGTTCCTTTATGTAGCCATGGGCAGAAACTTCCCAGGAAGCTTCCCCTCCGGGATTCGCGAGCTATACTTCCTCCCGGCGCCTCCCGTCACCACTATAAGAACGCCCCATCTCTCCTCTTTTCATTCCCCTAGAGAAATCCTCCTTTCCCTGCCCATAGCCATCTCGCCACCATCTCCACCTTCCCTGCCATAACCGAGCTCTGCAGGAGCTACACCCCGTCGCCCCCCCTGCAGGTCCCTCCCCTCCCTGCCGAGCCTTCCCTACCTCGCCGCCACCTCCCCACCACCGCTCCACCCCACCCCCTCGCCCTGCAGCCTCGCCGGAGCTGCGGCCTCCTCCACATCGCCCCACGACCAGGAAGCCACTGCTTCTCCCTCGCCTCCCCCAGGGACTCCCTCGCCCCCTCCCAGGAGCGCCCTTCCCCAAGCACCCCCTCCTCCACCGGCCCCCTTCCCCCCCCCCCCCCCCGCCGGAGACCTCGCGGGAGTGCCCCTCGCCGCTCCTCCTCCTACAATTGTGGGTGTCCCTGTAACGCAGCAGGTAACTCCCTTTTGTTTTTTTTCTTCTTCCTTGTATTCTGTTTATTTAGCTCACCGTTAGATCGTGAACCAACGCATTAGATTAGAACTTGCATACCTCTTCGGTTCTTTTAAAAGAACCGGTGGTTTATTTTTATTTAGTTAGTTAGCCGACTCAGTTTTGGTTAAATAGCGGCCGTTTGTTAGTTTTCCCCGCAGCACTCACCCCCTTAGCCAATCAGAGAGCGCCACATGGACCCCCTGTTCACTAGTTAGATTTTTTCTATTTTCAATTTAATTCAAAAACAGAGAAAGTTCTAATTTTGTTTGGCTCATAACTTTTTACCCACAGGTCCAATAAGGTTGATTCTTTTTCCAGTAGATCACAATTGTTCTGTAGTTTTCAAAAACATATAATTTGTCTATGTTTGAAATTTGTAAATTTGAATTATATCAGATTTAGTTCAAACCTTGTTTTGCCTATTCCAGGAGTTTAAAAATAGATTTTAATTTGATTCTTTTTGCTACTGATCACTAGTGATCTTATTTATCAGTGGTAAAATCTTCCGATTTGTTTGAGTATTTTAGCTCATTGTTTATTGTGAAACAATTTCTGTTTCACCACTTTTAGGATTACGGCTAATTTCCTTTTCTATAATTGTTTTTAAATTATTTTCTTTTATATTTCAGAAAGATTATGTTTTGTTTATGTTAGTTACCAGTAGGTTTGCAACAAGTTTTGATTTTTATTTTTATATGTTATCATGAAATCAATTCTAGTTCCCTAATAACTTGCAATTGGTTTCTCCACTGTTTCAAATCCCGTTTAGAAATACCTTCAAAAAGATTTGTGAAAAAATACTTTATTTTATCTTAGTTAAATTTATATCTTAGTTCCCTGTTATTATTTTCCGTTGGACAAAAACTATTTAGTGTTTGATGTAGTAGAAGACTCCCTAGTCTTATTTGAAGTTTCCTTCGGATTCCTATTCGCTCTCTCTTTTGTTTTGATTGCTAGAATGATTGCTAGTATGAGTGCTTATGTGAATGATATGTTTGTTATATAGATTTCATCGGAGAGTGACGAGTAGTCTATCAAGTTATTTCTCGAGAAATTCTTCTTCGTCAACATCGCCAGGCAAGTCATTTGATCATGTATCACCTATGTTTTATGCATCGTAGTTTTACCATCCTATGCCCAATTGCATGATGAGTAGGTACTTGGAAATTATGGTTACATATTGTAGTATCATGTGGTAGGCACCCAACAACCCCTTTACTTGGCCCGGGACGACAAATTTCATATTGCTATGCTTGAGTAGACGGGATTCTGGTTGAGAGTTTACCACGAGTGATGCGAGAATAATTTAATAACCAAGACCGGTTAAGTCAAGACTTTTCAAGACCTCGTGATGCAATGCAACTCTGGGTGAAGGACGGTTGATCGGCTCCCTGGAGAAACTAGTGGATGACCCGGGATGCTGGAGACGGCCATGACATCTTGCGGAAAGCTTCACCCAGGCTCAAAGAGACGGACGGATATTTTCAAGACCCGAGGCTTACCTGCACAGCCACAAGTCATTATGGGCTCTGGCTTGGTTGGACAACGCGGCGACTCTGGACAAGCGGTGCTAGCAGATGTAGAAGAACGGTAGGAATGGATGGGCACCGACAGGGATTCAGAGGGACCCGTTGAAAGACCATGTTTTGATCATCCGGTCTTCAAACACCCTGAAGTGCGAGGACATACAAGGAGGCGATCAAATCTTGTGGGGAACGTGTGAAAAACTCTGCAGAGTACTCAAACCTAATCGATTAGCCGTGTCCACGGTCATGGACATCTTGAGCCAAAGGAACTGAAGTTATCTGGAATTCTCAACACCATTACATATATTTGATGTGGGTAATATTGATAACTCGGGTACGAGTATTGGTTGGCGGAACCATCTCGTTAACAACCAACAATGTAGTAACATTTTGCTTTTAGCCCTCTCTTGATGTAGGAGAAAACTTGCTTTTTGCTAAAAACTTATAGCCCCACCTGCCATATATGCATATAGTATAGAAGATTACTTTTCACCCCTCTCTTATGTGACTTGCCGGCATATTCAATATGCTGACCGACACGGCTGCAACGTCTTATGTTGCAGATATTTTCCTCGACGAGTAAGAGTACGATTCAGGGTTACGGTCTACACTCAACTTGCCCTTGGTGTTTATTGGGACTCCACTCCCTTGACTGCTTTCGCTGAGATATTTAAGGTATATATCAGTTTTACGCTATTTACATGTGATTGCACTTTGATATATACATTGATGTACTGTGTGTGCCAGCATACTGATCCAGGGATGGCATAGAAACACATAGGCTTGACTCGTTTTGAGTCGGGTCGCTACAGAAATGGTATCAGAGCACATGTTGACTGTAGGACGTGACCCTAGAAACTAGAAACTTCTTAGGATAGGATCTCTCAAAAAACTCATTTTCAAAAACACCTTTCCTTTCTCATCTCTTCTGATTTCATTAAATGTTCTCTCTCACCTCAAATAGTTATGAAATCCCCTTACCCCTTTGACCTCATGAAGAATCAACGGAGTTCTACTTCAAAGTAAAGAGGATTTCACCATGCATTTGAAGAATTGAAGCTACACCCATTGAAGACTCTCAAGATCCGAAGAATTCAAACACCCTGAAGTGTTCGAATAATTATATGACCATTAGAAGTCCAAACCCCTTTTATATACTCACGTTAGATACGATTATTTGTGAGCCGTCATTGGTGTGTGTTTTTCGACGGCCACAAATAAAACCTATTCTCAAAAATATTGTTTGTATTGTGTGTACCTCCCTCCCTCTCTTACCCGTCTCATCCCCAAAACCTCAACCCTACCAGATGGAGTATGAAGCTGGACTTGTAGTCTCTGGACCAATGACCCAGCTGGAGGCTGATATATGGATTCAAAACATGGAGAACCACTTCGGGAGCAACTTCATCTCCGGGAAGTATGAAGTGGAACACGCTCTTCAGTACTGTACACAAAGTGCTGCAATCTGGTGGAAAATGCATCATGCCATACAAGGATTTAGTAGAGCAGAAACCTGGGACGAATTCAACAAGACTTTGTTAAGATCCCGTCTCATTCAGAAGGGCTATGATAATCCGAAGGAGAAGACTTGTGCATGCAAGATCTGTGGAGAAATAGGACACACCCAGGAAGAACACAAGGATGGATGCACTCATTGTGAAGGAAATCACCCAGCTGAGGAGTGCCCAAGTAGTCAGGTGACTTGTTTCCTTTGTGAAGGAACCACCCACTACCCAGCTCAGTGTCACATTTACCCCAAGGTGCAACAAGTTGTCAAGCAGCAGAAAGATGCAGTGAAGGAAACCCTCAAGAAGAAGATTCTAGAAGAACCGGTGATGAACGAAAATATTGAAGACCCTGATGGACATGGTCTGACCAGATTTTTCTCCAATGCATGCTACTCATGTGGAGAAGAAGGACATTACTCACAGGATTGCACGAAGGGAAGCCAAGAGTATCTCGGAAACTTCCCGACGGAAAAAGTGGAGTTTGATCCACTTGAAATAGAAGAACTGGCCAAAATAAAGGAGTCCGGAAAGAAGAAAAAGTACCCTCGGAAGAGCCAAATCTCTGCAGACATAGACCCGAGTCATGACAGACGTTACAACTGTATGGAATTTGTCCACCACAAATACATGTGCTCAGCAAGGAAGCCCGAAACCCAAGGAGCAAAAGCAAACACTAAGACGCCTCGAGACTGGTCGAACTCATTTGCTTTCGTTGCAAGGAAGCAGGACATTTTGCTAGCGATTGTCCACAGAGGAAGAAGCTTATATCAACAGAAGGACCCTCGTTTTAATGGAAATGTTATGAATATAGCGGAAGATATGAAGACTATGAGGAGTCAGATGTCAAAACCCGAGAGGATTTCTAAAATTTTGAGGGACCAGTAATCTTCATTTTAAGTGTGGTAGCATCCCACTTTGCCGGAGGTGGCATTTGTTCGAAGACACCCAAACCCTAACCTTTTCTTTCTAGCCCCTTCGAATCTCGAGGACGAGATTCATTTTAACTATGGTAGGTTTGTAACATCCCAAATTTTGGAATGTTAATATAATTATTAGTTTGTTTGTTTCCTTGCTTGAGTGATTGAAACTTGAGTGAAATTTGAAACTTTTCAAAAACTTTTGAATGAGAGGGAATAAAATGACTTTCCCCATCTCCGATAAACTCAAATTCATCCAATTAAAAGCAATGAGAGAAGATGACATGACTTCTTCAACTATAACGAATTTGAACGGAGTTTTGCATCTGAAATTCTTTCAAACCTTCGCCCTTGCTTCTTTATTTTTCTTCCCCGAGAAAATGCCCCGACAAAATTCTTGCACGCAAGAAAGAGCGGAGGAAAAATGACCCTCCAAAATGTGAGGCATTTCTGAAATATTTTGAGCCAAGAAAGCCAAAGTTTTATTGTGAAAATATTTGCAAAAAGAAATAAAGCATTTAGGGATTTCAAAAAAATATATTTTTTGAAGTATTTATTTTGGTAGTGGAAAAATGCCCATCTTTTTGGATTTATTTTTCTGAAAATTTTAATATATTATACCTCTATATTCCGAGGATATTCTTTTTCCTTTTATTGGTTTTATTTCCTGTTTTTTATAAAAAGGAAACAAATCACTTATTTGGAAAGTCCTTGGGCCATATTGGGAATGTCATCTGGCCCATATCCCCACCTTCTTCTTCCTCTCAACGTTCCTTTCTGTAGCCATGGGCAGAAGCTTCCCACGAAGCTTCCCCTCCGGGATTCGCGAGCTATACTTCCTCCCGGCGCCTCCCGTCACCACTATAAGAACGCCCCATCTCTCCTCTTTCCATTCCCCTAGAGAAATCCTCCTTTCCCTGCCCGTAGCCATCTCGCCACCATCTCCACCTTCCCTGCCATAACCGAGCTCTGCACGAGCTACACCCCGTCGCCCCCCCTGCAGGTCCCTCCCCTCCCTGTCGAGCCTTCCCTACCTCGCGCCACCTCCCCACCACCGCTCCACCCCACCCCCTCGCCCTGCAGCCTCGTCGGAGCTGCGGCCTCCTCCACATCGCCCCACGACCAGGAAGCCACTGCTTCTCCCTCGCCTCCCCCAGGGACTCCCTCGCCCCCTCCCAGGAGCGCCCTTCCCCAAGCGCCCCCTCCTCCACCGGCCCCCTTCCCCCCGCCCCGCCCCCCCCCCCCCCCCGCCGGAGACCTCGCCGGAGTGCCCCTCGCCGCTCCTCCTCCTACAATTGTGGGTGTCCCTGTAGCGCAGCAGGTAACTCCCTTTTGTGTTTTTTTTCTTCTTCCTTGTATTCTGTTTATTTAGCTCACCGTTAGATCGTGAACCAACGCATTAGATTAGAACTTGCATACCTCTTTGGTTCTTTTAAAAGAACCGGCGGTTTATTTTTATTTAGTTAGTTAGCCGACTCAGTTTTGGTTAAATAGCGGCCGTTTGTTAGTTTTCCCCGCAGCACTCACCCCCTTAGCCAATCAGAGAGCGCCACATGGACCCCCTGTTCACTAGTTAGATTTTTTCTATTTTCAATTTAATTCAAAAACAGAGAAAGTTCTAATTTTGTTTGGCTCATAACTTTTTACCCACAGGTCCAATAAGGTTGATTCTTTTTCCAGTAGATCACAATTGTTCTGTAGTTTTCAAAAACATATAATTTGTCTATGTTTGAAATTTGTAAATTTGAATTAGATCAGATTTAGTTTAAACCTTGTTTTGCCTATTCCAGGAGTTTAAAAATAGATTTTAATTTGATTCTTTTTGCTACTGATCACTAGTGATCTTATTTATCAATGGTAAAATCTTCCGATTTGTTTGAGTATTTTAGCTCATTGTTTATTGTGAAACAATTTCTGTTTCACCACTTTTAGGATTACGGCTAATTTCCTTTTCTATAATTGTTTTTAAATTATTTTCTTTTATATTTCAGAAAGATTGTGTTTTGTTTCTATTAGTTACCAGTAGGTTTGCAACAAGTTTTGATTTTTATTTTTATATGTTATCATGAAATCAATTCTAGTTCCCTAATAACTTGCAATTGGTTTCTCCACTGTTTCAAATCCCGTTTAGAAATACCTTCAAAAAGATTTGTGAAAAAATACTTTATTTTATCTTAGTTAAATTTATATCTTAGTTCCCTGTTATTATTTTCCGTTGGACAAAAACTATTTAGTGTTTGATGTAGTAGAAGACTCCCTAGTCTTATTTGAAGTTTCCTTCGGATTCCTATTCGCTCTCTCTTTTGTTTTGATTGCTAGAATGATTGCTAGTATGAGTGCTTATGTGAATGATATGTTTGTTATATAGATTTCATCGGAGAGTGACGAGTAGTCTATCAAGTTATTTCTCGAGAAATTCTTCTTCGTCAACATCGCCAGGCAAGTCATTTGATCATGTATCACCTATGTTTTATGCATCGTAGTTTTACCATCCTATGCCCAATTGCATGATGAGTAGGTACTTGGAAATTATGGTTACATATTGTAGTATCATGTGGTAGGCACCCAACAACCCCGTTACTTGGCCCGGGACGACAAATTTCATATTGCTATGCTTGAGTAGACGGGATTCTGGTTGAGAGTTTACCACGAGTGATGCGAGAATAATTTAATAACCAAGACCGGTTAAGTCAAGACTTTTCAAGACCTCGTGATGCAATGCAACTCTGGGTGAAGGACGGTTGATCGGCTCCCTGGAGAAACTAGTGGATGACCCGGGATGCTGGAGACGGCCATGACATCTTGCGGAAAGCTTCACCCAGGCTCAAAGAGACGGACGGATATTTTCAAGACCCGAGGCTTACCTGCACAGCCACAAGTCATTATGGGCTCTGGCTTGGTTGGACAACGCGGCGACTCTGGACAGGCGGTGCTAGCAGATGTAGAAGAACGGTAGGAATGGATGGGCACCGACAGGGATTCAGAGGGACCCGTTGAAAGACCATGTTTTGATCATCCGGTCTTCAAACACCCTGAAGTGCGAGGACATACACAGAGGCGATCAAATCTTGTGGGGAACGTGTGAAAAACTCTGCAGAGTACTCAAACCTAATCGATTAGCCGTGTCCACGGTCATGGACAACTTGAGCCAAAGGAACTGAAGTTATCTGGAATTCTCAACACCATTATATATATTTGATGTGGGTAATATTGATAACTCGGGTACGAGTATTGGTTGGCGGAACCATCTCGTTAACAACCAACAATGTAGTAACATTTTGCTTTTAGCCCTCTCTTGATGTAGGAGAAAACTTGCTTTTCGCTAAAAACTTATAGCCCCACCTGCCATATATGCATATAGTATAGATGATTACTTTTCACCCCTCTCTTATGTGACTTGCCGGCATATTCAATATGCTGACCTACACGGCTGCAACGTCTTATGTTGCAGATATTTTCCTCGACGAGTAAGAGTACGATTCAGGGTTACGGTCTACACTCAACTTGCCGTTGGTGTTTATTGGGACTCCACTCCCTTGACTGCTTCCGCTGAGATATTTAAGGTATATATCAGTTTTACGCTATTTACATGTGATTGCACTTTGATATATATATTGATGTACTGTGTGTGCCAGCATACTGATCCAGGGATGGCACCGAAACACAGAGGCTTGACTCGTTTTGAGTCGGGTCGCTACATATCTTTCTCTGTGTTCAGCTGAAACTTTTATCTCATGAGTACCACGTGAGTTGTAGCAATTGTAGAGAACGAAAAGATGATTGAGTATGTGGATTTGCTTTACAAGCTCTTTGACTCTTTCTGATGTTGTGATAAATTGCAATTCCTTCAATGACTAAAGGCGATCGGTTGCTAATTCTCGGTAAGGTTCTTGATCCATGCTTTACTTTGTGAAGGAATTATCACTTTAGCATGAGAGATTATATGTTGGTATTGCTGTTCTGATCATGATCATGATGCATGTATGTTCGTATCATGTTTTGTCGACACCTCTCTCCCTAAACATGTGGGCATATTTATTGAGCTCGGCTTTCGCTTGAGGACAAGCGAGGTCTAAGCTTGGGGGAGTTGATACGTCCATTTTGCATCATGCTTTCATGTTGTTATTTATTGCTTTTTGGGCTGTTATTTCACTTCACGGTACAATACTTATGCCTTTTCTCTCTTATTTTGCAATGTTTACATGAAGAGGGAGAATGCCGGCAGCTGGAATTCTGGCCTGAATATGGAGCAAAGTTGAGATACCTATTCTGCTCAACTCCAAACGCCGTAAAAATCAACGAGGATTTTTTTTCGGGATTTATAAAAAATACTGGGCCGAAGAAGTGCCAGAGGGGCGCCAACAGGTGGCCACAAGCCTGCTAGGCGCGGCCACCCCCTGGCCGCGCCTAGGGGGCTTGTGGGCACCCAGCTGGCCCTCTGGCTCCCCCCTTTTGCTACAAGAAGGGTTTCTTCCGGGAAAAATCAGGAGGAGGCTTTTTCGAGGATTCGCTGCCACCACGAGGCGGAACTTGAGCAGAACCAATCTAGAGCTCCGGCAGGACGATCCTGCCGGGGAAACTTCCCTCCCGGAGGGGGAAATCGTCACCATCGTCATCACCAACACTCCTCTTATCGGAGGGGACTCATCACCATCAACATCTTCATCAGCACCATCTCATCTCCAAACCCTAGTTCATCTCTTGTAACAAATCTCCGTCTCGCGACTCCGATTGGTACTTGTAAGGTTGCTAGTAGTGTTAATTACTCTGTGTAGTTGATGCTAATTGTATTACTTGGTGGAAGAGTTTATGGTCAGATCCTTGATGCTACTCATTACCTCTCTGGTCATGAATATGATTATGCTTTGTGAGTAGTTACTTTTGTTTCTGAGGACATGGGATAAGTCATGCTAATAGTAGTCATGTGAATTTGGTATTCGTTCGATATTTTGATGTGTTGTATGTTGTTTTTCCTCTAGTGGTGTTATGTGAACATCGACTACATAACACTTCACCACTATTTGGGCCTAGAGGAAGGCATTGGGAAGTAGTAAGTAGATGATGGGTTGCTAGAGTGACAGAAGCTTAAACCCTAGTTTATGTGTTGCTTCGTAAGGGGCTGATTTGGATCCACTAGTTTAATGCTATGGTTAGACTTTGTCTTAATTCTTCTTTCATAGATGCAGATGCTTGCGAGAGGGGTTAATCATAAGTGGGATGCTTGTCCCATGTAAGGGCAGTACCCAAGCGCCGATCCACCCACATATTAAACTATCAAAGTAACGAATGCGAATCATATGAACATGATGAAAACTAGCATGACAGAAATTCACATGTGTCCTCGGGAGCGCTTTACCTCCTATAAGAGTTTGTCCAGGCTTGTCCCTTGCTACAAAAGGGATTGGGCCACTTTGCTGCATCGTTGTTACTTTTGTTGCTTGCTACTTGCTACGAATCATCTTGTCACACAACTACTTGTTACCGATAATTTCAGTGCTTGCAGATATTACCTTGCTGAAAACCACTTGTCAGATCCTTCTGCTCCTCGTTGGGTTCGACACTCTTACTTATCGAAAGGACTACGATAGATCCCCTATACTTGTGGGTCATCATGGCCCTATTGGCTTCTTGGGAAGCATTGTGACTCCACATCGCTCCAAACATAGATTAGCATCTGCAAGGGTGTGAACTTTGGGATACATCGTCTTCTCCGCATGCCTTGGTTATCTATTACCCGAGCCCTTTACTTATGCACTTTACTTTGTGATAGCCATATTGTTTCTTGTTATATATCTTGATATCACTTAGTTGTTTATCTTGTTTAGCATAAGTTGGTGGTGCACATAGGTTGGCCGAGTTGTTTTAGGTTCTATGCTTGACTAATTAAACGTTAGTTTTATTCCGTATTTGTTCAAGCCTAAACCGTAATTATTTTAAAAGCGCATATTAACCCCCCTCTAGGCGACATCCACGTCCTTTCACTTACGGACGTGATGCCTATATGTAATGATCATTGCCATGAATAAATATTTCATAACTATGTGCTTTTCTATCAATTGTCCAACAGTAATTTGTTTACCCGCCGTATGCTTTCTACAAGCGAGAAGCCTCTAGCAAAAACTATGACCCCAGGTCTATTCACAAATATATTTACAAAAACATGAAATACCTCTTTGCCTTTTATTATTTGTATTTACTTTTATATTTAATATATTCAAACTATCTATCTATCACTACGTATTGCTTGCAAGTAATGAGTTGAAGGGGATTGACAACCCTCTTGCCCGCTGATACATCCCAAACATATCTATAATTTATGTTTGTTCCATGATCTTTTCGGTGACATTGTTATATTTTTTGCTACACTTTCATACCTTTTTACACATATTTGGACTAACCTACTAACTCAGTGCACCCAGTGCTAGTTTCTGTCTGCTGATGCCTTTTTTTGCAGGGACTTTTACCCCAATTTACAGAGTCCCAAAAATCCCGAGAAAAATATATATAAATCAGTGTGACAGAAGCTTCATGAGCACCAAAGGTGGACCAGAGGGGAGCTAGGGCCTGCCCAGACGGCCTCCCTGCGTGGCCCCCCTCCTGGCCGCGCCACCAGGCCACCTGGGTGGGTCCCATGCCCTCTGGTGCCCTCCTTCGGCCTATATTTACCTCTCCGATAGGAAACCCTTCCATCATTTCCAAAATCATGAATTTCTCCATCGTTCTGCCACGGCAGTGCTCCCGAGATCGGGAGAGCGAGAAGACCTCTTCCCGGCACGCTACTGGAGGGAGGATTGACCTCCGGGAGCTTCTCCACCGCCATGGACGCTTCCCGAACGTGCCATGAGTAGTCCTCCTTAGACTATGGGTCCATGACCAATAGCTATGTGATGTCTTCTCTCCAATATTGTGCTTCAATGTTTAGCCCTTGTGAGCTGCCCTATATGATCAAGGCATCTATGTAATTTACATGTTGTTGCTATGCTTGGTTTGCTGGGCTCCGATGGATTATGAGATTATGTTCAGATTCTTATGAGTTATATATTTGGTTATCCTTTTATATTATGTTCTTTAGTGATTCAGGCATGTTCTCCGTTGCTTTTTATTGCTTTGGCCGAGTAGTAGATTGTAACTCCAAGAGGGAGCATTATGCATGATTGTGGGTTCATTCCCCCTGATGTCTAGCTTGAGTGACACAAACATGAGACTAGGGGATGTGTTGTTGCCACCACGGAGAAAACAATGGTGCTTGTGACCACAGTTGCTAGAATTGTTTACCTTACGCATAGTTCGTTAATGCAGTTGTTCGTTGCTTTGAGTTTACCCTTTGGATGGGGCTCGCAACTTAATACCAGCGAGATGTTCTGGATAGGTATGTCAAGGTGGATGATTAGTAAGTACATGCTGATGAATAAACGGTCTACTTGTCTTGGTGTACTGCCCATTACTATTGAGCCTCTAACTTTCAAGTAGCATAATTAGCATTGAGGTTCATTTATAATTCTGTCAATTGCCGAGCTATAGTTTGTTTACCCAAGCATAGTTGTTTATCGTCTTTTGGGATAGAGGCATCACTAGTGAACATCATGTGACTCCGGTCCATATCACCACCATTGCTTACACGTCCATCATTTACTGCTTTCATTTACTTTTCCGTTGCAATCACTATTACTATTCCCGCTTGTGTTTTGATCCTTTGCAAACTACAAGGCCGGAGAGATTGACAACCTCTCTGTACTCATTGTGTGCAAAGTTATTTGTTGTGTGTGCATGTTCACATCTTATGCTTGCGCCAGGGCAGCGGACACCTACTTGTTGATCCTCAGAGTCCTCCTGGTTCGATAAACCTTACAGCCTCCGTGTAAGGGAAATGTGCTGCTGACTACATCTCCACCTTCCACTTGGGGTAACCAACGAGGGGCGATAAGTATATCCATCAACTCGTCATCAAGCAAGTTTCTGGCGCCGTTGCCGGGGACTCCAGTCTTCAAGATAGGGGAGTTGCACGCTATCTTTTACCTTTGCTTGTTAGTCTTGTTAGTTTGCTTTCTAGTTTTTGCTTTAGAGTCTTATACCAAAAACGACAAAAAAATTAGTTGCTTTGTTCTTGCTTGTTTCTGCTGTTGTGGGTTCCACTAAGAACACCAAGTTGTGTGACTTCACTAGTCATAGCAACAATGACTTTATCTGCACTCCTACTGCTGCTCCCGCCACTGGGGCGACCTCCTATGAGATTAAACCTGCTTTACTGAACCTTTTTATGGAAGATCAATTCTTCGGTGCTGGAGATGACGTTGCTTTGCACTTGAATAATTTTGTTCAGCTTTGTGATATGCAAAAGTACAAAGAAGTAGATCTTGATATTGCTAAACTTGAGCTTTTTCCTTTCTCCTTGAGAGGAGGAGCTAAAGTGTGGCTTCAGTCTTTGCCTAGGAATAGCATAGATTCTTGGGAAAAGTGCAAAGATGCTTTCATTGGGAAGTATTACCCGCCTGCTAAGATTATCCAGTTAAGAAGTAACATTATGAATTTTAGGCAACTGGATAATGAACACGTTGCCCAAGCTTGGGAATGTATGAAATCTCTTGTTAAGAATTGCTCTACACATGGTTTAACAACTTGGATGGTTATCCAAACTTTCTATGCAGGATTGAACTTTACCTCATGGAATCTGTTGGACTCGGCCGCAGGAGGAACCTTTATGTCAACTACACTTGGTGCTGCCATGAAGCTATTGGACGAGATGATGACAAATTATTCTCAATGGCACACCAAGAGAGCTCCAACAGGTAGGAAAGTAAACTCTATTGAGGAGATGTCCTCCCTTAATGATAAGGTTGACATGATCATGACTTTACTTACTAAGCAAGCTCCTATTGATCCTCATGATGTTCCTTTAAATTCCTTGGTTGCTCAAGAAAGAGAGCAAGTTAATGTTAATTTTATCTCTAGGAACAACTTTAATAATAATGCTTATAGAAGTAATTTTGGTAGCAATCCTAGACCGTTCCCATCCAACAACTATGGGAACAACAACACTTATCCTAGTACCAAAAACTCCACTTCTGAATTAGAGATCATGCTTAAGGACTTTATTACTTCTCAAAAAGCCTTCAACAAGAGTGTAAAAGAGAAATTAGAAAATTTAGATAGTCTCTCTTTGAAGGTAGACAACATAGCTCATGATATAAAGATGCTTAAAATTAGAACTCCCCCCCCCTTGAGGAAAGGAAAAACACACCCATGAATGCTATCCAAGTCCAAATTAATGTGAACATAAGAATGCTAGCCAAACTAAAGTATAAATGGGCTAGAGAAAAAGAAGAGGAATATAGGATTAAGAGCCTTCCTACTCACACTACCGTTGCTACTATACAAGTTGTTGAGGATCTCAAAACTATTAGCACCCATCACATCCCTAGTCCCAATGGACCTATTAATGGTGATGCTAATACCTCAACTTTAGGACAAGAAGGTCCTTTAGACATAGAGACTACCAAAAGAATGAGCCTAGATGACATCACCACCACTTTAATTAATGGTAGTAATCTTGGTTTTGATAATTGTAGTCTTTCGGAAGTTATCATTTTTTTGTAAAGAATGTCTAAATACCCCCCCCCACACACTAGTACACTCAATATTGCCTTCACCGAGCATATTACCAATGCTCTTATCAAAGCTAGGGAGGAGAAGCTCAAGCTAGAGACTTCTATTCCTAGAAAACTAGAAGATGGTTAGGATCCTATGGTCAAAATTAAATTGAATAATATCTCTTGCTTTGCTTTATGTGATGTTGGAGCTAGTGCCTCCGTTATGCCCAAAAGAATGTATGATATGCTTGATTTGAAACCTTATGATCAATGTTCTTTTGGTGTTCGCCTTGTTGATTCTTACATAAAGAAACCTTTAGGGAGAATTGATGATGTTCTTATTATTTTCAATGATAATTATGTTCCCGTTGACTTTCTTATTATGGACATCGAGTGTGATCCCTCATGTCCAATTATTTTGGGATGTCCTTTTCTCTGCACTGTTGGTGCTATCATTCACATGAAAGAAGGGACCATTAGAATCCAATTTGCTCTATAAAAGGTAATGGAACACTTACCTACAAAGAAGATTAAGTTACCTTATGAGTTCGTTATTCCGGCAAGTTATTCTTTTGGAGTTGATAATACTTGATCTTTTTGCATCATGCCTAGCTCAAAGGCATAAAAGAAAGCGCTTGTTGGGAGGCAACCCAATTTGTTTTTACTTACAGTTTTAGTGGTATTGATGCTTGTTACTACTGTAGCAACATCATTGTATCTTTATTTTCAAGTTTTGGGCCAAGTTTTAGCCTCCGATTGCAAGAAAGTTCAAAAGTTGTGACATGTTGTCCAGAAACAGATTATGTCTGCTTGACAGACAAATTCGCCAAAAATCACCAGATTATATTTTTGATCTGTTTTTTTTTACAGTATGCTCTATATAATTGTCTTTCTGGCATGTGTTCTGAGATTTTTGATTTGAGTTGGAGAAGTTCCACAAAAAAATTATTTACTACCCATTGTTCTGTTTTCCCAGATTCTGCCCTATTTTGCGTTTTCATTGTTTTGCAAATCTTAAGCTTGTTTTTTCTTTGCAAAAACATTTTGAAAATCTTGAGAAACAGTAGCTCTTCCTGAAAATCTTTATTTCCAGTAGAGAATAAATTATTTTATTATGGGCACTAACCACTCTAATCAGCTTATGATGAGTTTCGTATGAAGGGAGTTTTCAAGTATGCGATGGAAGATGATGAAAGAAGATCCAGGAGTGTCAAGCGCTCGAGCTTGGGATGCCCACATGCACCCCCAAGAAATATTCAAGGATACTCAAGTGTCTAAGATTGGGGATGCCCCCATGCATCCCCTTCTCCATCAACAACCATCAGTTCGTCCTTCTCCATGCTATATTTTTATCACTTCATATGTTATGTGCTATGCTTGGAGCGTCCCGCTCTTTACTTTTTTAGTTTGTTTTAGTTTTGGTTGCTATTCATAACAAGTTGGACCCTAGCCTTCTTTGTTTGGGAGAGAAACACGCTCCACTCCACCCTAGAACATGACATAGGTTTTCATGCTTATCTTTTTGTATGTTCTTTATATTTTCATAGCTGTTGTCATGCTTAGCTCTTAGTTTTCATGCTTTATCTTTTTAAGAGCTTTTATTTAGGTTGCTTTTGGAACTCTCTTGAGTTATCATGCTTATCTTGTTTAGACAGTTGTCTTGTTGCACTGAGTTGTGTGTCTTGCATGAGTAGGTAGTTGAGGTTGCTATTTAAGTATAGTAGTAACTTGCAATAGTTTTGAGGTATTGATTTGAGTAATGTTTGGACTATTAGTGTCAAGTGCTTGATCCTATTAGTGATAGGTGTCGTATTTTGGGAAATCCGTGTGTATTTTCAAAAAAAAATAGTTGAGAACTCGAGCTACTAGATGGATCGCTAACCTCTGGAGGGGTTGGAATATATAGAGTACCCTCACGTTATCATGGGTCGAGGATGCGCAAGGATAACCAAACCCCCAAACACTCCTCCCGGGGGTACTTGTCTCTTTGTGAATCTCCTGACTAGATAGAGAGTTATCGATAATAAGTGCATGAGTTCTTCGGACTAATGCGAGTATTCGATTGTTCGCACTTCCACCATCCATATTTTGCTAGCCTCTTCGGTACCGTGCATTGCCTTTTCTCATCTTGACAATTGGTGAAAACTTCGCCAGTGCATCCAAACCCTTGGCATGATACGCTCTATCATCATAAGCCTCATTATATCTTTCCTCAAAACAGCCACCATACCTACCTATTAAGGCATTTCCATAGCCTTTCCGAGATACATTGCCATGCAACATCCACCATTTCATGACTTGATCAAGGAGCCGCATGCTAGTTGGGCCTTGCCCTTATTGTTGCTACATGACGCGCTAGTTTCATTGCATATCCTGCTACACTGGCAGAGGCATACATTTGCATACATCATGATAGTTTTCATTTGTCTTTATGGTTGAGTACTTCTTATAAAGTGTGAATATCTTCTTCTTATTCTTGTAAAACATAGAGTGTTGCCCTTAAGAGAGGAAAAGATCCCAAAGAGGACAAATTAAAAGATCCCAAAAGAGGACACATGAAAAGATCCCAAAGAGGACAAATGAGAGATAAATATAAAGAGCCAAAGAGGCTACAAAAAAAGAAATAAAAAGAGAGAAGGGGGCAACACTACTATTCCTTTTGAAAGATCCACACTCGTACTCCATTGTTATATTTGTACTCCATAGATATTATCATTCATGCATAACTATGTGGGGACCCTTACACTATAGAACTTGGCTTGTATATTCCAATGATGAGCCTCCTCAAATGAGCTATAGGTCTTCATGAGCAAGCAAGTTGCATGCACCCCCACTAGTTCCATTAGAGAGCTTACCTTAGCTCATATGTGCATCCGTTGCATAGCAATCCCTACTCCTCACATCATATCTATCATTTGGCTTTCTCTCGCCTATGATTGTCCTCATTGATGTGAGCCTTTAACACCTTGTTTGTCTTTGTTCCCCATCATTATTCTCTTTGCCATCCTAAGTGCCAACATATCTTGCTTACGCTTATCCATTGCATGAGTGCTCAAAGTCGAAAGGGAGAGGATCATTTTGACTTGTGCCTGACTAGTGGTCTGGGGATGAGTCAAAATAAGATTCTGAGGGAGACCAAGTGTGAAGTTTTAGTAGATTGAGTTCTCAATTAAACTTTATAATATTTTTATGCTCTAAACCCATCTCCCACTTCTTGCGCGCAAACACCATTTGGAGGTATTCGAGTCATGGACAGCGAGAGCTCTTGCACCTTTATGTTCTTACTTTGCTAATTTCAATACTAAATATTGACTCTTGCTTGTTATTGTATTAACTTGAATTGCATATCTTACTTGCTTTACTTTGAAGTTCTTATATGTGTGTTAGCATGTCACCACAGAAATTATTTGTGTTATCATTTACCTACTCGAGGACGAGCAGGAATTAAGCTTCGGGATGTTGATACGTCCCAAATGTATCTATAATTTATGTTTGTTCCATGCTCTTTTGGGTGACATTGTTATATGTTTTGCTACACTTCCATACCTTTTTACACATATTTGGACTAACCTACTAACTCAGTGCACCCAGTGCCAGTTTCTGTCTACTGATGTCTTTTTTTGCACGGACTTTTACCCCAATTTACAGAGTCCCAAAAATCCCAAGAAAAATATATAAAAATTAGTGTGACGGAAGCTTCACAACACCAAAGGTGGGCCAGAGGGGATCCAGGGCCTGCCTAGGCGGCCTCCCTACACGCCCCCTCCTAGCCGCACCACCAGGCTGCCTGGGTGGGTCCCACGCCCTCTGGTGCCCTCCTTCGGCCTATATTTACCTCTTCGATAGGAAACCCTTCCATCATATCCAGAATCGCGAATTTCTCCATCGTTCCACCACCGCAGCGCTCCCGAGATCGGGAGCGCCAGAAGACCTCTTCCCGGCACCCTACTGGAGGGAGGATTGACCTCCGGGAGCTTCTCCACCGCCATGGACGCTTCCCGGATGTGTCATGAGTAGTCCTCCTTGGACCATGGGTCCATTACCAGTAGCTATGTGATGTCTTCTCTCCAATCTTGTGCTTCAATGTTTAGCCCTTGTGAGCTGCCATACATGATCAAGGCATCTATGTATCTTACCTGCTGTTGCTATGCTTGGTTTGCTGGGATCCGATGGATTATGAGATTATGTTCAGATTGTGATGAGTTATATATTTTGTTATCTTTTTATATTATGTTCTTTAGTGATTCATGCATGTTCTCCATTGCTTTTTATTGCTTTGGCCAAGTAGTAGATTGTAACTCCAAGAGGGAGCGTTATGCATGATTGTGGGTTCATGCCCCCTGATGTCTAGCTTGAGTTATAGAAACATGAGACTAGGGGATGTGATGTTTCCACCACGGAGAAAACAACGGTGCTTGTGACCATGGTTGCAAGGATTGTTTACCTTATGCAAAGTTCATTAATGCAGTTGTCCGTTGCTTTGAGTTTACACTTTGGGTGGGGCTCACAACTTAATATGAGCGAGATGTTCTGGATAAATACCTCAAGGTGGATGATTAGTAAGTAGATGCTCATGAATAAACGTTCTACTTGTCTTGGCATACAACCCATTACTTTTAAGCCTCTAACTTTCTAGTAGCATGATTAGCATTGCGATGCGTTTACAATTCTGTCAATTGCCCAGCTGTAATTTGTTTACCAATGCATAGTTTTTATCGTCTTTTGGGGGAGAGACATCAGTAGTGAACATCATGTGACTCTGGTCCATACTACCACCATTGTTTACACCTCCACCATTTACTGTTTTTATTTACTTTTCCGTTGCAATCTATATCACTATTCCGCTTGTGTTTTGATCCTTTGCAAACTACAAGGCTGGAGAGATTGACAACCTCTCTCAACTCGTTGGGAGCAAAGTTATTTGTTGTGTGTGCAGATCCACATCTTCTGCTAGCGCCAGAGCAGCGGACACCTACTTGTTGATCCTCAGAGTCGTCCTGGTTCGATAAACCTTACAGTCCCCGTGTAAGGGAAATTTGTTGCTGACTACATCTCCACCTTCCACTTGGGGTAACCAATGAGGGGCGAGAAGTATATCCATCATCTCTTCATCACCCGCGTTGGGTGCAAGTGTGTGCTCTTTTGTGTGTAGGTGCTCAAGACGGGAGATTGCGCGATCATCCGGTTGGTTCGATAACCTTGGTTCTCACTTAGGGAAATACTTATACATACTATGTTGCATCATCCCCTCCTTTTCAAGGGAAAACCCAACGCGGATCACAAGTATCAAGAAGGATTTCTAGCGCCGTTGCCAGGGAGTAACACCAATTTCCTATCAAGTACCTTCTCACAAATTATCATTTACTTGTTCTACTTTTTATTTGGTGTTATATCTTTCTTCCTATAAAAAACAAAAATACAAAAAATATATATTTTCTAGTTTACTTGTTTGCTTGTTGCCATGGCCAGTTCTCGTCGGGGCATGCCCCTGCCTCCCTATTCGGGAGAAAGTTCCGGAGTTCTAGATTTTAAATTCTTGGGTGATAATCTTTGAAGGAAGCTTGAGAAATATTATTATTAATACAAATGAGAGCTAATCCCAAGATTCATATCAAATTACTTCTGGGAAGCTTTTATGTTGGCTTACCATTATATCATAGACGTGTTTTGGATTCCATGTTTGAAAAAGATTTTTGGGCAACAATGCTTTTGACACGTATGAAAATATGAAAGGTTTTGTTTGGGCAACCAAAGGTAGAAACCATCAAACCTACCATATTGGTCAGCTACCGTCAAACCAAGCTAATAAAAGAAACTAATGGCATTGTGCAAGCCAACCTTAGAGGTTTATACAACATGTCTACTAAAACCAATGAGAACATAGTGCTACAAAATACGAGTTTTCATACTTTAGATCAAAAGATTGATGCTCTTAGTTTTTTGTAAGATGAAATAAAATTCTCAATGACAAGTGGAACAACCTTTTCACATTATCGATGATGGAAAAAAGAGTTGAAGTGTCAAAGATGACAAACTTGAAACTATGCATTATGCCTAGCTGGGGGCGTAAAATGATAGCGCTTGTTGGGGGCAACCCAATAGTTATCTTATTTTTCTTGTTTTAATTTCTTTTTGTATGTGATAACATAAGTATTTATACTGTAATGATTGTGTTTTTATGCTTAAATTAGTGTGTGTGCCAAGTACAACCTTCAGGATGATTTGAATGATAAATAGAATTGATATGGTGCAAAAATAGAAACTTTGACGTCCCATGCAGAATTTCTGTGATTTTACTAGAACATCTTTCTAATGTGATTTTTTACACACCATTTATATACAAATTCCTTAGGTTGTACTACTTTTTCAGAAGGTCTAGATTATTTAGATGGCCTTTGATACAATTGCAAGTGGTCGTATCAAGTGGAAAAACCTCTAGTTTGGACATAATTTTACACCTAAGACAAATAAAAAATTTAAGTTATCGACAAACTTGTAGAGGTGACAAGTGTTGCTTTTGCATTTCTCCAAGTCTTGTCCTTCATAAACATTTTAGTCCCAACCTTCTTAACATGAAGTTCCTCGAACTTCAATGAATTTACTCTCGGTAGATTCTTCAAGGTAATCTCCATGCCTTCGCACAAAAAGTCCTTGGCACACCATAATCATTCTTGGTTGCTCGGACCGACATCTATCCGTCTAGTGAGTGTTGATACGTCTCCATCATATCTACTTTTCCTAATGATTTTGCTCTTGTTTTGGACTCTAATTTGCATGATTTGAATGAAACTAACCCGTACTAACGCTGTTTTCAGCAGAACTACCATGGTGTTGTTTTTGTGCAGAAATAAAAGTTCTCAGAATGGATTAGAACTTTTTGGATATATTTTTGGAATATATAAAAAATACTGGAACCAAGGTCCACCAGAGGCGAGGCTACAGCAGCCCACTAGACATGAGGGCGTGCCACGCCCCCTCGCACGACGTGGTGTCTAGTGGGGCCCATGTGGCTCCGCTGGCCCTAATTCCAACACTATAAATTCCTACTTTCGGAGAAAAAATGAGAGAGGAAGTTTCATTGCATTTCATGATACGGAGTCTCCGCCACCTCGTGTTGTTCATCGGGAGGTCTAATCTATATTCCGTTTGGGGCTCCGGAGAGGGGAATCTTCGGTCTTCGTCATCACCAACCCTCCTCCATCGCCAATTCCATTATGCTCCCCACCGGGAGTGAGTAATCCCTTCGTAGGCTTGCTGGTCGGTGAAGAGCCGGATGAGATTCATCATGTAATCAAGTTAGTTTTGTTAGGGCTTGATCCCTAGTATCCACTACGTTCGGAGATAGATGTTGTTATGAGTTTGCTATGCTTAATACTTGTCACTAGGGCCCGAGTGCCATGATTTTAGATGTGAACCATTTATGTTTTCACCCTTATATCTATGTCCCTGATCCGGTATTGCAAGTTATATGCACCTGCTACGTGTTAGGATCCGCATACCCCAAAGTGACAATAATTGGGATTCTTTCCGGTGATTACCGTAGTTTGAGGAGTTCATGTATTTACTATGTGTTAATGCTTTGTTCCGGTTCTCTATTAAAAGGAGACCTTAATATTCCTTAGTTTCCTTATGGACCCCGCTCCCACGAGAGGGTAGGACAAAAAATGTCATGCAAGTTCTTTTCCATAAGCACGTACGACTATTTACGGAATACATGCCTACATTATATCGATGAATGGGAGCTAGTTCTATGTCGCCCTATGTTGTGACTGTTATATGATGAATATTATCCAGCAATATCACCAATCCATTGCCTACGAGTATCCATGTATTGTGCTTGCTAAGTTACTAATGTTGCTAGTGCTGTTACAACTGCTATAAAACTGCTATCACTATTTCGTGACTGCTGCTACTGTTACCGTTACTGTTGCTACTGTTACCACTGCTATCAAAACTATCATATTACTATGCTGGTGATCAATGTGCAGCAGATACTAAATTACCAAGTGTGGTTGAATTGACAACTCATCTGATAATACGTGTAAATATTGTTTGGCTCCCCCTGTGTCGAATCTATTAATTTGGGTTGAATGCTCTACCCTCAAAAACTATCACGATCCATATACTTGTGGGTCATCAAGTGTGCAACTCACAATAGTAATATGTCACATGTTTTGTCTCAACTTAGTTCTCTCTGATGCTCAATCGCCTAACTAAGTTTCGGCTTTGGATATTCTCTCGGTGAAATCTCTCAAGGCAGGGGTTGCCAAGGCAAACTCGTGCCAAATTAAATGGAGCAATCAACCGTTCCAGATTGGATTGGGTGACTATTTATAGCCAAAGAAATCTCGTGGTGTTAAATGACCAATAGGGGTATACACCACTCAGTTGTCAATTGGACCATGTCCAACAGTGAGATTTCAAACTTGCGTGACAAATTTACTCGAGGAACAGGTAAAGCTGACTCAACTGCCCATGAACTTATCTCGCGGTTTAGAAGAACATCGTCTCTAACTTTGAGTAAATATGTGACATATGAAGAGATTTCTCCCGACTTCACTTGGGGATACGTTTATGATTGAGCATTCAACAAAGACCTAGATCTCTAATAACTTGACTACACCCATTAATACTACGGTTTTCACAATGACACAGATGAAATAAATGAAACAAAGAGAACGAATTATGTATTCTCGTCGTCTTCAATCTTGTTGCTACAGTCAATTGTTCCTTGAACAACCTACCGAATAATTGCTCTGAACAACATTTTTAGGGGTTGTCTCCGACATGCAATCTTCTCAATATCAAAATCCTTAATAGCTCAACAATCTTCTCCAAAGATGTAGCATTATTTTCTCCATAGCTCGCATTCTTCTCATAAGTTTTAGTAAACTTCTCAAGAATTTTAGGGACTATTTTTTACTTTATGTGCACTAGCAAAAACATTAGTCCCTCAATTGTTCTGTTCAACAATCTATAAAACACTCCATGGGCACTAGATGCACCTACACTTTATGTGCAGATCGCCTAGTGTTGACAGATAAACAAGACCATCACAACATGTTGCCACTCAATGTACCCACAACATCCAATCTGCTCAATTCCCGCACAAATCTAAGGGAAAAATAAGAAGCTAAAACAGAGAAACCAGAGTAATGCAAGAGGCATCAGATCACATAGAGGGAAACTGAGTGTAACAATGCATCAACTCAATAATACCTCCTTCATGGGTTTGTTGGACTCCATGAAGTCCACTGTGGTGCCTTCCATTGGTGGATGCAGTTTATCGTTGTCATGCCTTCAAATTCTCCCAATATAATATGAGTGACCTTGTTAGCACCATGGTGCCACCTATCATCCAAAGTCCACTACCATGGGAAGATGAAGATAGACCTCAGAGGTATGACATATTCGTCGCCCATACTAATCGTTGCATGTTCTTCCCTTTGAATTTCATCTTTGAACCCTAATTTTGTTCCCTACCTCCCTCAATTTGAACGCTAAAACGACATGTGAGGAGCCGAGTCCCGTGTAGACACCCGCTTAACACATGTGGCATGCTTGTTAGTGAACAATCTCGCCATTGACCAATGCCATGTCAACACGTCCACTCTGGAAATGACCTTGGGGTAACTAATGACCCTGATCGGGTATTACATGGTCCTTATTTCATGGATTAGGAGGCTAGAGTTTAATTCTGACGATGCAGTATGAATCTAAAGTTTGTTTTAGACTTTACCTTTTTTACTCCCTCTGTTCCTAATATAAGTCTTTGTAGAGATTGCATTATGGTTGTATAAGGAGCAAAAAAAATTTGCTTCGTATATAGTCTATAATAAAATATCTACAAAGACTTATATTTAGGAAAGGAGGGAGTAGTTGAGTAAATTAGAAAGACTACATTTTCAAAGAAATATCTGTCACATGCCTAATAAACACATGTCTTCTAGCTTCATGATGATTTTTAAAAATAAGGCAATGGAAACATTTTTCCATCTAAAATGTCGTGCAACATTATGAATATGAAGCAATTTTTTTGTCAGTATTTTACTTGAGTTAAAAAATCTCTAATTAATTGGAGATTTTCCAAGAAAG